>NC_056726.1:1677703910-1678003910 GCF_019279795.1 Protopterus annectens
TATCCCTGCAGTACTCACAACATTAATGATCATTGCTCTAATCATTACTCTACAGGTGTTATTACAATACCCTATGGCCTTGGTATGGGCAGTGGTATGTTTGTACACAGTGTATACTTCAACTGTCTTATAGCTAAATTCTACTTCTCTTACCTGGTAGACCTGTGGAGTGAATGTTTGTTAACACTCCCTGACTGTTTCTACACATATTCCCAGATTCCTAGTTGTAATTATGCGCATACCTCTCAATCTCTTAATGCGCAATATCTGGACAAAGCCTGATAACATGGGGATACAAATACGGGCATATTTTGAATATTGCTCTTATAAACTTTTAGACAGTTGCTAGAGTAACATGATTTGTTTTAATATACATTTTCTGAAGGATGTGAAGTCTGACACTCAAATGTATGTCATTATTCGGTGACTACAATCCTGAGATCATCCCACTCATTTGCCAGGAAAAAAGAGGAACAGGCCAAAAACATGAGCCAAATATCTGGACTTTCTGGTAAAATCTGTACAGTTGAGAGGTATGCATACAGCTTACTACCACTCCTAGGATTTGAACCATGGCTGTGTCTGCTAAATATACAACAATTTCTGTTTCATCACAGTGAGCTATTTAGACACCGCTGTCTGTTCCTTCAGTGTTTTCTTTCTTAGTCTCTCTTGGTTGTACAATCTGATCTTGTAATTACAACAGTCTTATACAGACATTCCTAGACATATTTTATGTAGCACAGTGTGAGAAACAGTGGTTGACACAACAGTACTATTCTGATATCAGATGTTGGTGAATGCTGCATGTCAGGCCATACAATACCAAAGTGAACACTACCAGTCCAGGATTTAAAACTTTATTGCCAGGTAGCTACAGTTTTCTTATCTGAAAGACGTGTGGTGGGAATTTTTGTTAACACTACCTGACTGTTTCTACACATATTCACAGATTCCAAGTTAATATTATGTGCATACATCTCAATCTCTTAATGCACACACTCTGGACAAAGCTTGACAACAAGGGGGTACAAATAGGAACATGTTTTGTATATTGCTCTGATAAACTTAGAAAGTTGCTAGAGTAACAGGATTGTTTTAATATACATTTTCTGAAGGATTTGAGGTCTGAAAATCAAATGTATGTCATTATTTAGGTACTACAATTCTGAGATCATCCCAGTGATTTGCCAGGGAGACAGAGGAACAGGCCAAAAATATGAGCCAATTATCTGGACATTCTGCGAAAATCTGTACAGTTGAGAGATATGATTATGCATACAACTTACTACCACTCCCAGGATTCGAACTATAGCTGTGTGTGCTAAAGATACAACAATTTGAATTTCATCAGAGTGATCTATTTGGAAACTGCTGTTTGCTACTTTAGTGTTTTCTGTCTAAGTCTCTCTTGGTTGTACAATCAGATTTTGTACTTACAACAGTCTTATACAGACATTCCTAGACATATTTTTTATGTAGGACAGTGTGGGTAACAGTGATTAACACCCAAAATCAACCTCCTGCATGAGGACAATTGCACGGCTCCAAAAATCAGATAAGATCCAAAAAAACAAGTTGAGACAGCAAACTGTGACCTGAAAAGAACATTTATTAATTATAATAGCATAAAAACAAATAACCAGACCAGTTTCGGCTGGTGAAAAACACAGCCTTCATCAGTGTGAACCAGAAAAGTCAAATGCTACAGTTTAAATACATACAAGTGCAACTCCATTGGCTCATTTTCAAAATTGCTCATTAAGACCAGGTGGGAACAATCCACCTAGCTTTACAATCCATTTCTTTTCTTTAGAATCTAAAATAGAATGCCATCCGGTTTTGTTGGATTTGTTGCCCTTGACCATATCAATGATCATAAAAGTGAATTTTGCAGTTTTGTGTGCCAGACAGTGTTTATACAAAGCATTATTAGCTTTTTTATTTTTAATGTTACTTACATGTTCAGAAATTCTAAGCCTGAGAGGCTGAGATGTTTGTCCAATGTAAAAGGACCCACAGGTGCATGTTGTCAAATACACTAACCAGTCACTGCTACAATTAGCAAAATATTGGATGTCATAGACCATGGCACAATTTCTACTCGTAAATTGTTTAGACTTGGTGACTTTATCACAATTGGTACAGTGGCCACATGGGAAGCAGCCAATAAGAGGTTCACCAGTCAAGGTGGTTTGTTGCAAGTGAGTGTGCCCAGTGTCATGTGTATGTTTGTAATGATTGAAGCAAGATGCCAAGTTCTTACCTTTGCGAAATGAAAACAGGCATCTGTCCGGTATTATGTTAGCTAATTCCTGATCACATTGTAATATGTTCCAGTGTCTATGTATGCTGTTAATTAATAAGTCAGAGTTCCTGGCATAAGTGGTTACAAATCTGATAGGTTGTGGTTCATCCCTGTTCCGTGGTTTGTAGATTAACAAATCCTCCCTGTGTAGTGTGTTGGCCCAGTTGCTGGCTTGCAGAACATGTCCCATATGGTATCCCCTGGATCTGAATCTGTTGGTCAGGTCCCATCTGTGTTCTTGAAAAGAAGCTTCATGGGAACAAATCTGCCTCATACGTATAAATTGGGATTTCGGGATGTTTCTAGCAATGTGAGGAGGATGAAAGCTAGATGCATGGAGGACAGTGTTATATTCGGGGTACTTCCTGAAGACCTGTGTGCTTAAAGTATGATCAGGTTGTCTGTTGATCAAAACATCAAGAAAGGTAATGGTACTTACATGATAGTTTGCTGTAAATTGTAGACCCCATTTGTTGTCATTCAGGTAAGAAATGAATTCAGTTAAATACTCCACATCTGCCCTCCATACCATCCAGCAATCATCCAGATAGCGTCTCCAGATGTCGATTTCATCCAAATATATGTTATGGCTATTGTCATAAATTATTTGATCTTCAATAAAGGCCATGAAAAGGTCAGCATATAAGAAGGCAAAGGATGCCCCCATTGCTGTCCCCTTGGTCTGCCAATAGCAAGTATCCTGATAAAAGAAGATGTTGTTAGTAAGGACATGTTCTGCAAGACCAACCAGAAAGGAATTGAAATCTGGTTCATATAAACGTGCCACATTTAACCAATGGGCCAGAGCTTCCAAACCTACTTTGTGCGGAATGTTGCTATATAGGGTGCTAACATCAAGTGTGCACATTAACCAACCCGGTTCCAACTGTGTGTCAGAAATAATTTGTAGAAATTCAGTAGTGTCCTGTAAATGGGAACGAACCCATGACAGTAAAGGCTTCAAATATTTGGTCAGAAATATGGATAGTGGTTCCGTGATGTATCCCCTTCCTGACACAATAGGTCTACCTGGTGGATTAACTGGATCCTTCTGTATCTTGGGAAAAATTAGATGGATTGATTGGGAAAAAATAGATGGATTGATTAGCAGAGTCCTGAATTGTTAGCTGCTGCAGCACATTAGCTGTAATGATACCCTCATCCCTAGCAATAGACTGAAAGTCATCAATCTGTTTCTTAAATCTAAAAGTGGGGTTGATAGACATTTCAGTATAATAGCGTCTGTCCGAAAGTTGTCTCTTGGCCTCCTTATCATAGTCTAACCAGTTCATGACTACTACTGCCCCACCTTTGTCAGCAGAAATGATGACTATGTCCCTGTTATTCTGTAATTCGAAAATTGCCTGTTTCTCACTCAATGACAGGTTGTTAGGTTTGAAATGAGTGTCAGAGACAGAGTAGTGCAGATCTTTGAGAATGCTGCTCTAAAACTGGTGTACAATGGGATGCATGGGAGAAAGGTATCTGGATTTGTGATATAAAAATTTGTCGTTATTATAATTACCATCCACATCACCAAACTGCAGCTTAAGATTTAGAATTCTGCAAAAAGACATAACGTCTTGTGCCAGGGCATCCTCAGATACCACAAAACCAGGGATAAAAGTAAGACCTTTATTGAGAATAGACAAATGAGTGGGTGACAAGACAAAGTCTGATAAATTTAAAACATTTGCATTTGCATCCTTGTTTATTTCTGCATTACTAGTTTCAACAGACTTTGAATGTTGTTGATTTTTCCTGTGCTTCTTCCCCCCTCATTTATATTTTGTCCTAAAGGGACAAATCCCTGCGTCCTTTTGGGGGTCGGTGAATCTGATACTAAGTGTATGTCACTGTCTGTGCAGGAAGATGGGTCATCAGTGAATGAACCATTGTCTGTGGTCCGTTTTCTAAGGATAGGCCTGGGCCTTTTTCTTTTTGGAGTTCTGGCTGGATTTGGTGTAAATCTAACATGTTTATTAGAATTACTAAAAGGGTTGGCACCCTGGTAATCTAGTTGATCACGCTGGAATTTTTTAATTTTTCTGATCTTGAGTTGCTCCTCAAGGTTGCTAAGATCATTTGCCACAACATTACTATTCAGAGACTGCAACACTAAATGCCATACAATACCAGAGTAAACACAACCAGTCCAGGATTTAGAACTTTATTGCCAGGCAGTTACAGTTTTATTGAAATATCACCTATATGGGACTATTACTGTTATATTGTCTGGTTTATTCAGTACAACCCGTACACAGTTTTTATACTGCCAGGTGACTTTCTACTACTTTATATTTATTTGGTATGACTACTACAAGCAGGATTGTTACTCACCAGCCTCGAGATGCAGCCTTTGCAACCTACTGGCATGGGCTTAATGATTCACAGCCAGCTCAGCTGCAGCTGTAAAGGGAATAGAGAAATATTTAGCCATACCTATCCATCACATACACAGGCTGGACTTTGATAAACAGTTATTGATATGAATGCTTACACACTGCTGAGACATCACCCCTCTGCCTTGCTTCTTGGACCCACTCGTGCAAGAGCTCCCTCTTCCTCCCCTTCAGGTCGGCATAGTGGTGCTGGACCTGCTCACCAGTCTGAAGGATACCAGTGGCACTGGTGAGATCATGGGTGACACGGACACAAGCTTTTGCTTTATATTGGGAGCCCTGGTACTGGTCCTGCAGCAGTCCCTCGTCATGGTTATTTATCAGGAGTCCTGCCATGACCTTGGACTCCTGTATGCCCCAGCGCTGCGCCCTGAAGCGCATGTCCTCACCAACACCTGCCATACTGCCTACAGTGGGAAGCTGCAACCAGTTATGAGCTGTATTCCCACCTGTGGGGTTTAAATACAGCTGAATTCCCACCCTTCGCCGTGATTGGATGGTTTTGAATATTCTAAGCTAATCTAAGTTACGGGCAAACCTGCTTAGCTAAGGTTGGCAGTGCTTAAAGGGGCAGGTTCAGCATTGCTTACCAATGGGTAAATCCACTTAACTGGGCTATTCATTGTTTAGCAGTCATATTTACACAATGCTTACACCTGGTAAGTAGAGCTGTGCAATGCTTAGCATTGCTTATTTTTTTATTTTATAGACTATCTGCTGTATGGGACTGAGTCATCATTCATTACATATTATAAATTTGTTTACTGTCCCTGACATCCCCCAATGTGACATCCCCCAATGTGCTTTCATTATATTATTCATGATTAACTATACTGTATGGGGCACTTGTGTTTATATGGGGGGGGGGGGTTCACAACTTTATTAAACTGACACTTCATATCTTGACCTACTACAGTACTCTGGTTAACAAATATATGTTAATTAGAAGCTAATTATAAAAAAATGTTTATATACTGCTTTCCACATGTAAAATGCAAATTGGTTACAGTGGGGATTGAACCAGAAATGGCTGTTTGCAAAGTGTATGCTCTAACCACTACACTATTGCAGTACTTGGACATCTTTTGCTATTTAACTTCTTGTGCTGTTTAAGGTGGACTAAGTGTAGCTAAGCAAAGGGCACACCATTGCAGCTACGCTTAAACTTTATTGCATGTGTAAAAAAATGTATCTGTTGTGTTTTTTTATTTGTAACCTTCAGAATATCTATGTTAATGCTGAACCTGTTATTCTATTAACTTTCTGCTTTATGGGATGATTGTCCCTTATGGTTTTGCCCACATTCCTTACTCTGACGGGTTGGGAGGTGTGCCCTATGTGCTTATGCTAACTGTATTATTATTTCAACTTTTGACTTGGTAGGGATGATTGTCCCTTATGGCTTTGACCAGATTTCTTATCCTAATGGGTTGGGGGTGTTACGAATGTTCTCACTTGTTTTAAATTGCTGAACAGCAATTCTGGTGTGCAGGGGGCATGTGTATTGTGAGAGCACTGCTCTCAGACATACCCCCTGCACTCGTACACAAAACCATGTCCATTTTGCAGCATGGCAACATGCCTTCCTGAATATGCATGGTGCGCTGCCATGCTATATGGGAATGGTCCCTTCTGTGCAGGAATAAGCTATTCCTGCATGGAAGTTTACTGAATCCCACAGATAGTCTAAATAACCTAAGATGGATTCAACTTTATTATCTTTAAATAACAATGGCTTAAACAATCCCAGCAAGAGATCAAGTCTACTGAAATATTTAAAACTGAACAAAACACAAACTGTCTTCCTTCAAGAAACTCATTTAAAAAAATGACAACTACAAATGGAATCTTAAGGACTATATGATATTGGCGCAATCCACTGATAAGACAAAGACAAAAGGAATAACAATTTTAAGGAAAACAAATGTGATTAACCCAGAAATCATTTATAAGTATAAAGATAAAGAAGGCCTTATGGCATTAGTAATAGTTAAATATAATAACAGAATATGGACCCTAGCCAATCTATACTGGTTCCCAGGCATTGGAACAGGAACTGTTTGAAAACACTTGGATTTCATTTCCAGTAATTACAAAAGGCAACTTAATATTAGGAGGAGATTTTAATGGTATATTTGATGTTTCTGAAACTACAAATAAAAGAATGCTGCATACATCTGGTGTATCAAAAGCTTTAAACAAGTGGGTAGAATCATTTCATCTTGTAGATACTTTCAAATTTAAATAAGATAACTCTTTGTTGTTTTCACATCAAGATCACAAATTTGGTACCCAAACTAGAATAGATAAAATATTTGCTGCTCATGACTTGCACTCTAAAATCATTAATTTCTCAATCACTCCCTGCCCCTTTTCAGACCACAATTCATTGATACTAAAACTTCAAAATGGGTACAAACCATTAATCTTTAACTCCAAAATTCCAGCATATATAACTAAAATTAAAGAGTTCAAACCCTGGTTATTATTTGAATTACAGTTTTTCTTAGATATTAATTACACCACAGAGATGAACAAAATAATGATATGGGAATCATTAAAAGCTTACATATATGGTAAAACCCTAATTTGGTATAAAAAAATCAGAGAATGGGATTCTGAAATATTAAATCTACAATCCAAACTTTTGTCAGTAAAAGCTGAAAAAAATCAAAATCATTTGGAGATGAAAAAGAAAGTAGAAGTATTAAACAATAAATACAATTCAATTCTAATACATAAAACTAGTTTAGCTTTAGAAAAACTAAAAATTAATACCTTGGCCACTTCTCCCAAATAGCTACATAATGTATCCACAAGAATCAAAATACAATCAAAAGCTAATAACATTAAAAGTATCTTCCATGAAAAGGAAAGGAAAAATGTCTTGGATATAGGTGACATTCTTGATGCCTAAAGAAATCACTATATGAAACATTTCCGAAAAGAAAATATATACATTGATCAATTAAACCTAGATGAAAAATGTTCTAATAACAAAATACCAGAAAATTTTAAACTAGATCTGCAAGCACCCATATCCTACAAATAAATTACAGATACAATAAAAGAGGGTAAAAATAATACATATCCAGGTATAGATGGCATAATTATGGAAATATATACACTTTTTCCTTCAAAGATACTATCCCTCTTCCATAAAACTCTATTAGAGATTTAGTCACAAGCTTTAATACCACCCTATGGGAAATATTCCTTAATCACACCAATCCTAAAGGAAAATAAATCACCAAACCTCTGTACCTCATATAGACCTATATCATTATTAAATAATGACCATAAAATATTTATGACAATATTAACTAATAGAATGAAAATACCACTATCCAAAACAATAAATAATGATCAAACTGGATTTATGTATCATAGACACACACATAACAACTTTAAAAGGATAATTTATTTTATAGATTATGTTAATAAAGAATATAAAGAAGCACTCATAATTGGTTTAGATATAAAGAAAGCATTTGATTCCCTAAATTGGGACTATTTATTCAAAATCCTAATGCTATTTGAATTTCCTGCATCCTTTGTTCATCTCCTAAAGAATATATATACAAATAATTGAACATATGTCAAGGTAGGTCATTTCACCTCTGAATCTATACATATAACAAAAGGCACTAAACAAGGATGTCCCATGTCACCAATTCTATTTGCTCTGGCTATTGAAATATTGGCAGATTCAAATTGTAACAATATAAAAATCAAAGTAATAGATGTTTATGAACAATACAATTCTCAAGTAATGCTATTTTCTGATGACATGTTACTAACATTATCTAATACAAAAGAGACATTAGAAGAATTAGATATATTAATTGACAAATTTCACATGACTTCAGGACTCCATTTCAATAAAGCAAAATCAAAATTTTTATTTTTAAATAAAAAAAGAACTGCAGACTAAGGGGGATCACATCACAGGGAAACAACAATCTACCTTAAAATATCCAGGGATTGAGTTATGCAAGGATAATAATGAATTGGTCTAAAAAAACAACAATAATGTCATCAATACAATTAAAATCTCTGTAGAAAAATGGAACAAAATAATATTAATATTTGAAGATAGACTACAGTTAATAAAAATGGTTTTACTGCCCAAGATCCTATATATAGCCTTGGCAATACAACTGTTACCAGAAAGGAATATACTTTAATAAATTCATGCCTAATAAAATTTTTATGGTTTCCCAAAATAAACAGAATACCTTTAATACATCATATCAGACCATGGAAACAGGGAGGATTAAACTTTCCTGATATAGAAACATATATAAAAGCATCAATATCTAAAACAATCTCAGATTGGATAAGTCCAAATTTCTTTGCAAATTGGAAAGAATTACTAACTGTAATATCAATAAATGAATTTGATTTACAAAGAAATTTTCAAATAACAGATAAAAACAATTTGCCATGGCATATATTATGCATTACTATACAATATAACATAACTAAACCTACTAAAACATGTATGATTAATTATTACATTGACTCATTTAGGAAAATTATTAATTTTCTACATTTTCTTGCTGTCTTTAGCTAATTCCGCCTTAAACACATATTTTCTAGAGTTTCTGTGATTTAAAAAGTTTGTTTCAGCTACATATTGTACTTATTTTACTGCCTGCACTTTAACAAAGCTGATTTTGTGTTTAAATTACCTGTTTAACTACTGTAGGCTACACAGTCAAATGTGATAGCCATTTCTGTACATTTAAAGTGTTTTTTGATTGTATCTGCTTTATTTTCTGAAAAAAAAAAAAAAAAAAAAAATACTTGTTTTCCTGCCTTTCTAAGCTATTATAGTCCAGTTTTCAGGTTAGTGCTGAACTCAGGGCTGTGTTTCAGGTTTCTGTGTTTGCCCATGCCTTACTTTGATAGAAGGAAGTTTCTCTGTTCACCGTGAGAGAGGGAGCTTTGAGCAGCCTATCTGTCCCTGGAGGAGTGGTTTCAGCCCAGAAATTAGCAGTTTATTGACCATTTTGGGCTAAATTCTATCTCTTTCATTTCCCTGCTATAAAACCCGTGTTTGTGAGGTTTTTTGCGCTGGTATACAGCTTGGCAAGCTCCTGCCTGGTGCCCTGCAGAGTTCTACAGCAGCAGAGAGACAAAAGAGAGACTTTGGAGTGATTAAGTATCATTTTTCTGCATTTTCTTGCTGCCTTTAACAAATTCTGCCTAAAACACTGATTTTCTAGAGTTTCTGTGATTTAAAAAGCTTGTTTCGGCTACATATTGTACTTATTTTATCGCCTGCACTTTAACAAAGTCATTTTTGTGTTTAAATTACCTGTTTAACTGTTGTAGGCTACACACTCAAGTGTGATAGCCATTTCTGTGCATTTAAAGTGTTTTTTGATTGTATCTGCTTTATTTTCTGAAAAAAAAAACTTGTTTTCCTGCCTTTCTAAGCTAGTATAGCCCAGTTTTCAGGTTAGTGCTGAATTCAAGGCTGTGTTACAAGTTTCTGTGTTTGCCCATACCTTACTTGGATAGAATGAAGTTTCTCTGTTCACTGTGAGAGAGGGAGCTTTGAGCAGCCTATCTGTCCCTGGAGGAGTGGTTTCAGCCCAGAAATTAGTAGTTTATTGGCCATTTTCAGCTGATTTCTATCTCTTTCATTTCCCTGCTATAAAACCCACATTTGCATGGTTTTGCATGCTGGGCAGTGCCGGTTAGCTAGGGTATAACTATTCCCGGCTCCACAAAGTCTACTCTTCAATTTTTCCCTTGCAACTAGACAAACTTTCAACTTAAGTACTCAAACCATTCACTTCTCAACCTGGCACTTGCTCAAAACACATAGCAAGCACTAATAAACCTTAGCACTAGAGCCCCCTATACTGTAGAGAAGGACAAGGCTCTCTATTCGACCTTACCAGCTAATCGGTAAAACAGTTCACTGTACCTATCCAGGCATGTCCAAAGGGCAGTTTCAGGTATACTCTCTGGCCCAACTGGTGAATCTGGGCATTTTGAGGCACCAAACACTAATACATGCAACACTAATACATGCGAGAGATGCAATTATACAGCCAAACTGGAGTCTAAGCTGTCTCAACCCAAGACTGGACCAGGCAGTCAAGAGGAGAAGGAAATTACTTGCATCACACCACCAGTCTCGCATAGACCTATGAAACCAGCACTGGCAAAAAACACACATAAATACATGAAAACATACTCAGAGGCTCTAAATAAAAATCTGCAAAAGCAACAGAGACCTCCAAAGCAGACATCCAAGCAACTTCTACCCCCCAACACAAACCATGAAACACATACTTCACAAAACCAGTGTGCCAAGCAATCACAGCCCTTAAGGCAAAATAACATACCCAACACACTAGTAATAGGTGACTGTATAGTCAGGCACACTGACATCCCACTCACTAGGCTGAACAAGGAGAAGGTTGCTGTTAGCTGCCTGTATGGTGCCAGGATCCACCACATAACACAAGCACTCAGGTCACTCCAGAACAAGTACAAATATGACTCTGTCATTGTCCATGTTGGTGTAAATGACCTGAGCCGTACCTCCCTGGACTACATGAAAAGAGACATGGAGGAGCTCTCTGATCACATAGCCCAGTCCAGTATGACCCTGACCCTGAGTAGGCTCCTGCCCTTACCAAGATTGATACCACGGTATAGAGAAAATATTATCAATTTCAACAATTGGCTAAGCTTCTGGTGTCATTCAAAGGGGGATCCAGTGTCTGTCAGCCTGGGATGACATGATCAACAAGCCACGCTGCTTCACTAGAGACGGCTTGCACCTGTCACCCTTAGGCTTTCAATACTGGCCAAGGCTCTTGCCACCCCCATAGTGTATTCTTTAGGCAAGGCTCAAAAGACAAACCCACCACCGTAGATAGCACAAGTAACAAAAAACTGAGGGTAATGCGACTCAATGCCAGAAGTCTAAACCTCAAAATGCATGCACTTTAGGCACTCCTCGGTATGGAGAAAATCGACATATGTGCAGTAACAGAAACCTGGTTTAAGGCTCCAGAGAGCACCCCAGAACTACCAGGCTACAACTCATACCATACATTTTGGCTACAAAACCCAAACCAAAATACAAAATGCGGGGGAGTATCCATATTTATCAAGGATACCCACACCTCCAGGTTAGTGGCACAGCATGATGCTTCAGAGATCATCCACGTACAACTAACAATGGGCAAAACTGCTATTCAAATTATAGCTTGCTACAGATCGCCCACCATGTCCCAGGACGCCCATTCCGCATTCCTGGAAACACTGGGAAACATAAAGGTCCTACCAAAAACCCTGATATTGGGTGATTTCAATTACCCAAACATTAACTGGGAGAACTACTCAACTACAAACTCCCTTGCCCAACATTTCCTAGAATTTATAAACTCAAACACCCTGGATCAACTGGTCAACACCCTCACCAGAGGTGACAACATATTGGACCTGGTCATCACCAACATGGGCGACCTGTGTTGCACACTGGAGGTCAACCCCTCTCTGGTTAGATCTGACCATAAACTAATCACTCTGGATATCCACGTTCTGCTAACACCCCTGGTCAAGGAAACCACCGTGAAAAACTTTTCAAAAGCAAACTTCTCTTTACTTAAGAATGAGGTGGGAAGTTTCAAAGCCCCCATGCTAAAGGATAACACTGTCCAAGTTGAAAAATCCTTTACTAATGCACTCTATGGGCACCTACAAGAATGCATGGATCATGCTATCCCAAACAAAACTAAGACTCACTCCTCCAAGGAAAGGAAACCAGTCTGGTGGACCCCTGCCATAAACAAGCTATGCAACAGAAGGAGGAAACTAGCACAGAAAAGAGTAAAATCCCAAGAAGGGCAGACATCCCTGATCAGTATCAGCAAGAAACTACGTTCCCTCATAAAATCATCCAAGGCTAGCTTCAAAAGAAAAATTGCCATGGACTACAAAGATAACTACAAGGCATTCTTTAACTATGTCAAGAATCTAAGTGGCAATTCTCAGATCTGCTTGGAGTTAGTGCAGAACGGCACAAAATACACTGAACCGACTGATATAGCTAACATCCTGGCAGACAGGTTCAGTGCAAACTTCACACACCTCTCACCCCCAAAATGGCCCATAACTATACCAGAAGAATGTAGTGCCCCTGAAATCATAGACACTCAGGTTAAAACAGCCCTCTCCAAAGCCAAAAACACAGCATCAATGGGACCAGACAGTGTCCCAGGCTGTGTCCTACACGAGCTCAAAGATGAACTAACCCCTCACCTAAACACACTGTTTAAACTCAGCCTCTCCACAGGCTACATGCCCACAGAGTGGTGCACAGCAATGGCTATTCCACTCCAGAAAGGTGGAGCCACAACAGACACCAGGAACTATCGCCCTATAAGCCTGACTAGCTTGGTCTGCAAAGCTATGGAGCGTATCATCATGGATCTCATTAACAGAGACATTGGGAACCTCCAAACACTGGACCCTACCCAGTTAGGCTTTGTTAAGGGCTGATCATGCCTCCTAAACCTGGTGGACTTCTTTGAGACAGTTACCAAGGCTATAGATGAGGGAAAGGTGGTCCACTCAGCCTACCTAGACCTCGCAAAGGCCTTTGACACCATTCCCCACTCAGGTATTATAGACAAGCTCACCAGCCTGAACATAAACCCCTACATCACAAGATGGGTTGCCAGCTGGCTCACAGACAGAATCCACATGGTAAGAGTTACGGGTGTTAGGTCTGACTCTAAACTGGTTACAAGTGGCGTTCCCCAGGGCTCATTCCTAGGACCTCTCCTGTTCGGCATATACTTCTCAGAGGTACAGGCAAGCACAGGAGGACTATGGCTGACCAAATTCACAGACAACTGCAAAGTAGAGGCTATAATTGACTCTCCGGCTGACAGAGACATCCTCCAAAAGGGTCTCACTGAGACAGATACCTGGTGTCAAAATCATGGCCTCAAGCTAAATACCAAAAAGTGCATAGTCATCTCCTTTGGAAAAAACAAAGTACCCACAAACTACCACATAGGTGGTAGCCCCCTAAATACGGAAGACATAATAAGGGATCTGGGACCCAAGTAGATAGTAACCTCTCCTGTGATAATCACATTGCCAAAGTGGTTAGAAAGTCATTCTATCTGGCCCACCTAATCACAAAAGGGTTTGCATCCAGATTGAAAGAGGTCATTGGGCCCCTCTACGCATCACTCATCAGACCCATCATAGAATGCAATGCCCCATTTGGGATGCACCTTACAAGACACCTGCAACAACTGGAAAGACCACAAAAGTATCTCACCAAGAGGATCAATGGCCTCAAGCAGATGCCCTATGCAGCTCAACTGAAGAAACTCTAGCTGTACTCGGTTGCATACCGCCTACTCAGAGGTGATCTCTGCCTGACATACAAGGCCATGTCCAAGCCAGAATTGATGGACATGCTCCACCTAAAGAAAACCATATCCCCTCGAGCCACACACTCCAGGGATCTAAACCTCACCACAGCAATAAGTAGGACATGCTGGAGGGATAGATTCCTGTCCCAGAGACTTCCTATGCTCTGGAACAAGATTCAAATCTACATTAGGCAGAGCTCCTCGCTAATCCTCGTTAAGAGAAACTTTGACAAGTGGATGGGAAACAGAAAGTTTATCCCAGGGATCACTTCAATGGCTCTGCTGGACAGAGGCACAGGGAACTAATCTAAGGGGGCGACGAAAGCCAACACATTCTGGATAGGCTTATAAATGCCTTCAGGCAGATAGCCTAGTACCTACCTATGAACCTATAATGCAAATATAAATTTAAAAATCTGGTTTGATCTTTTAACACCATTTATAGTCACAAAGAACTTTCAACATAAAGTATATAAAGAAATCATTAACTCCTGGGAACAGAAAATATTTGTTTGTTAGCTCCACTGTATCAAAGAACTAAAAAAAACAACATACAAAATTCCACAACAGGACTTTCTAACTTTACAGAGTATTCTGTCATATTCGCAAGATTTAAGTAGAATAATTAACAATTCTTCATTTAAAGAAATACCTAAATTTACGAAATACATATATGAAATCATATATAATGACTGACATGGGAAACAGTATTTAAAAATGTTACAAAATATTGATAAACTATAAAACAACACCCAAAATCTCGTATTGGAAATATATAACAAAAGGACACTCAATACAGTTAACTGAAGATATTAAAACAAATATCTTATTACCGATAAAATATACATCCTTTACACAATACCGGAAAGTTTTTAATTGGAAATGCTTGCACAGAGCATTCTTAACCCCAGACAGAATCAGTAAAATTAGTTCTTCCATAAAAGGAATATGTTGGAGATGTGAGTAAGTACACAATGCAGATTGGAACCACATTTTCTTTGATTGTGTTAAAATTAAGCCATTTTGGAATGGCATTAATAACTTTCTACAAGCTTTGTTTAATGAATCTTTTTATTTAACTTAAGCTTTTGTATTATTAAATGTGAACGAAGGTCCTCATTTGGACAGGTCAAACATGTATCCAGTATGGACTATACTTGAAATTTCAAGGAAATGTATAACAAGAAGATGGCATACAAACGCAATTCTAACTTTGGAAGACTTCTACAGCCTACTGTAGATCAGTATCTATTATTGGAAATTAAAATTAAAGAACTAAGAATTTATCCAAAGCCATTTATAAACAACCTTGGGAAAAGTCTTATTGTTGATTGACACTATACAATAATTGATCAGACACTCTGATAATGGATTGGACATACTTATAAAGTAACTGTATACATTAAGCTCTGTTATAGTGTCAGGCTAATGTAAATAGTGTACATAGTTATTTAAGATGTTATGTATAAATACTATGGAATTCATTCAAATGTATTTGAAAAATAAAAAAAATAATTTTGAGAAAAAAAAAGAAATAATAAAGTAAAGGGAAGCAATGTATAGGAATTTAAAGAGTGAAAGGAGAGAAGAATACAGCAGGGAAGATAAAAAGTAGATATATGTTAATAATAATAGGTACAGATAAATATATACATAAAAAAGCATGTGGGTTATGTCACAAGAGCAGAGGGAGGATGTGAATGAGGTAAGAAGGTTAGTAAGGTGAGAAGATATACTAAGGAAAAAAACAGTCAATATGCAAGTTCAGTCAGAGAAAGGATAAGGAGAGTACATTGGGAGAAGGGTAGAAGAGGGAAAAGAATTAGTTGGGACAGGAATAGAGGAGACAAGAGGAGGGAAAAAAGCAGAGAGCTGATAAGAAGGGAAGGGTAAAGGAATGAATTAAGGGGAGGAGAGAGGTTATAAGGAGAGATAGTTGTGAGATGGGTAGTTAACTGTAGTCGTATTTACTTGTCTTTGGTGCTGATATAGTTCTGTAAGGTGACACCATACTTTCAGCAGAAATGGCTATGGTTTGCAAAAGTTAGTAGAATATAGCTATCATGGCATTAAGGCAGGTATGATCTAGAGATATTGTACTCAAGAGCAACACACAGTAGACATCACTGATCTGACCAACTCACAGCAGTATGGGAATGTTTTCTATTCACATGGGGTAAATGTGTTCAGATAGGCAACTGAAATTAAAATCAAGATGTTTAGTATAAAAGGCGCACCAATATGCCCACTGTGCCCACAGATGTATATTAATGTGCCAAAATCCCTAGGACTGTCAACAATATGCTGGCTTTATTTCATGATAAAACAAAATACAGTGGTGCAGTCAATTTCTTGCACAACTAAGTACATCATAATAACTTTCTGAACAAAAGGAAAACCATACAGGATACATTTATTTTTTCAAAAGTCCCAGAGTCCTCACATCCATATCAACAGTAACTTCCCAAAACATGCCATTAGTTTGTTGGGGTTATGCCTGTTAAATTTGGTCGACTTCTTTGAGGCAGTCACCAAAGCCATGGATGAGGGGAAGATGGTGCACACTGCCTACCTTGACCTGGTCAAAGCCTTCGATACTAGTCCCCACTCAGGTATAATAGATAAATTGTCTCAACTAGGCATCAATCTGTATGTTACCAGATGGGTAGCAAACTGGCTCACTAATAGAACCCACCTAGTCAAAATAGGGGAAGCCACCTCAAGTAGTAGACCCATAATGAGTGGTGTACTCCAGGGATTGGTCTTGGGACCTCTGTTGTTTGGAATATACTTTTCTGAGGTGCAGACCAAAACCAGTGGGTATGGCTGACCAAGTTTGCAGATGACTGCAAGCTGGGCACTGTCATCAATTCCCCTAGTGATGTGGACATCCTACAAGAGGGTCTTACCCAAACAAATGACTGGTGCCAGAAACATGGCCTCAAACTGAATTCCAAAAACTGCATCATCATCCCCTTTGGGGAGAGTGACATCCCCACAAATTATCACATTAATAACAAGGTCCTAAGCATGCAATCAGTCGTGAGGGACTTGGGTACCCAGGTTGATAGCAAACTAACTTTTGACCACCATATTGCCTCTGTTGTACAGAAAAATTTCTACATGGCCCACATCACTAGAAATGGTATCTCAAGGAGGTCACAACATCCTTGTATTCTTCCCTTATAAGACCCATTACTGAGTACAATGCCCCTTTCGGCATGTACATCACAAAGCACATGCAGCAGCTGGAGAGACCACAGAGGTTCATCACCAGGAGAATCCAGTGCCTCAAACATCTACCCAACACAGTGAGGCTTAAGGCCCTGTCACTCTACTCAGTCTCCTACACACTCCTCAGAGGTGACCTCTGTCTGACATACAAGGTGATCATGGACCCCACCTTGATTGGACTGCTGTATATCCGCAAGTCAAAATCCACTTGATTAACCCACATGCGTGACCTCAACCAGGTCTATGACAGCAATAGAACTTGTTGGCAGGACAGATTTGTGTCCCAGAGACTCCCCCATCTGTGGAATAGACTCCCTCTCCACATCAAGCAGACTACCACATTAACCCTTTTTAAGCACAACCTGGTTAACTGGATGGGGTACAGAAAATACACCCCTGGGATTCCACCTGTGTCCCTGCTGGACAGGGGCATTGGGTGCTGACATGTTGGAACATGAGCTAAATTCTTGGCTAGGCATGTAAGGTCCTCAGGGCCAATAGCCTAATAACTTCTATGATCCTATGAATTTCATTCGGCATTGAAAAGAAGCAGTGATCTAAGTCCATAGCATTCAGTAGCTCTCCTGGAAAAGTCTCTGATTTCCGGATTCCTTCACATTAAGATATCCAGGTCTTCTCAGAATAAACCATAGTAAATTTCCTTACTGCAGAATTTGGAGTTTTTCTCCCCAAGACTCTGCTGAAAATGGGCTTCAACCCAGTCAGACTTTTCTGGTAATCAAATGTCAATACATATAATATAGAATTGCTATTCCAGGCAACCACTCCCTCTCTGTGTGAGACCAACTATATATTATATGTATCCACATTTGTTCTAATGGTACACCTCAGATAAAGGATATGGTAAAGCATACATCATCTATAGTATGCAGACTTTTTTATCCACACTCTTGTCAATCTTACTTAATAATCAACAGTTTATCTACAAGCATGAATCATCACCAAAGCTAGTAAATTTGTCTAACCACTCCATGTTTTCACTTCTCACTAAATCATAGGATCACAGAAAGTTGCTAGGCTATTGGCCCTGAGGCCCTTACAAGCCTAGCCAAGAATTTAGCCCATGTTCCAACAAGTCAAACTCTAAAGTAAAGGTTCATACATTGAACAAGAAAAATCCAGACATATGCATACAACCTCAGACCACGTTAGCTCACCTAACCATCAAAACATAGACTACACTTAAAAGGCCAGAGCAAAATAAAAATAAGGAAAACATGATGCCCATTCCCTATTCAGTTCAGTGTAAAAAGACAATGTCTCAAACTGCAAACATAAAGTAATTATACAAGTCCCCCCAAAAATAACACTCCCATAAGATACAACATACTGGAATATTTTACAATAAACCTAAGTGGGTGACTTACAAAATTAGCATATAAGTAAACAAAAAGAAAAAAGTATATAAAGCCTTCAAATTCAGTCCAACCCAAATTAACACACTATGGTTAATTGTATCCAAAAAGAAGTCACTAAAACCATCAAAAGAAGGAAAGCTTCATTTGGGATATAGTTTGCCATCAAGATGGGCAATAATAATCTGGCTTCCTATAACCACATCTTAAAAATGAAAGGGAAGAAAGAAGGATGTAGTGTGTAAGAACAAAATAGTATCACCATAACAGAATCGACAGGTATAACTTGCACAGTAACATCCAGATTTCTTGCAAATGTTAGGGTGTAAAAGTGAACCCCATACACTCCTCTTGCAATACAATCTCACCACAAATTACATCCAAACTCATCACTTCTGCCCTCATGTTCCAAGATTTTACTAGACATACAGTCTAAGAGACAATTAAGAAGCCTAGCCCAAATTCCCAGTTGCACCAAAGCTACTTCCTCAAGGTCAATCACTAGGCAAATGAAGGCTGAGGAAATCAAACTCAGTTCCACAGAAAAGGTTTATTAACAGATCATAGGCGTAATCCTCTGAGCCAACCACCACATTCAGTAGTCAGAGATGCCAGGGTGTTTAACTAGTGCAAACAAAAATAACGCTGTAAAACCCATTAGGTGCATTGTTAATAATGCATTAAAATGGGTACATCACTGATATCTCAGAGCAGGCTATTATGGTAGCAGTTCACAAAGGAGGCCATTCTGTAGACGCTAATAACTATAGACCAATCAGCTTCACAAGCTTATTTTTCAAGGTGAAGGAGAGAATCCTCATGGAACTTATTCATACACAGGAAGTCTCCTTCTCCATAATTTAACTCAGTAATGCATTGTCAAGGGGACATCTTGTATGCTTGCTCTAATACTTTCTTGTGAGTGTAGATAGCACCCTAGATGAAGGTTTGTGAGCTTACTTTAGTCAAGGTTAAACTTTTGAGACCATCCCCAATGAAGGGATCGTGCATGTACTCTAGGACCTGATGGCAAATAAATATGCAATAATTTGGGTCCAAAATGTGCCACAAGATCATACACAATGAGAAATAATCGAACTCCAGTTCTCACCATCTCCAGTCATCAGTGGAGGTCCTCCAGGTTATGTCCTGGCCACTTTTTTTTACATCTTTTTTCCTCAGTTGTCAGAACTGATTGCATTATATAGTTTTCCAAATATACAGATGACTGCAAACTTGTAAATGTGTTCCTTAACTCAGCTGACACCACCTGAATTCAAATAGTTCCTAACATTCAAAATGAATGGTGCCAGAGAAATGACCTCACTTTCAGTATCAAAAATGCAGCATTCTGACATTTGTCAAAATACCTGCATCAGCTTCTTTGATGGCCAACTTCAAAAAGTTGACAAAATAGTCTGTGTCCTTGCAGATGATGCTGACCTCTCATTTGCCAGCCATATAACTGCTGCTATCCACAAAACACAGAGTTTCCCATCTGATTCTCCTTACTTATCATGTCATATAAGTAATTGCTTCCATCTTATCAGGCCAATTATAGAATACTGTACCCGTTATATAACCTTTTCATATACCATCTGGTTTATTTGGGGAAGGTATGAAGATTCCTTACCAAAAGAAAAAGGGCTGTAAAACCTGTCTTGTAGTAAAAGACTATAGCAACTCTCTCTCTTCTCTGTATGTTATCATGTTCTTAGAAAAGAGCTAAGTCTGGTATACAGAGCATTAAGGGACAGCCTTAATATTGGAATTCCTTTGTTTAGAATACCTTGGTGATTTGAGCATAAACTGTGATATCAACATACTGTGAAAACTTAATATCAGCCATGTTGTGAAATGTGAGAACTTCATATTGCAAAGACTCACATGTATATAGAATAATTCTCTCTCTCATTTAAAGTTAGACCATCAATCCAAACCTTTAAAGAGGAACTGGATGTCTACATGGGCACCCACAAGTTCCAACATGGAGTCTGGGGCATCAACCTCTTCAATGGCCAATAGATTTTGAGATTGTTCAGTATTTATTTATTTATTCATTTATTTATTGACTGGTTGATTGATTGATATTTGGTGACTGGTAAAGTCCGACTAGGTCAGAAACCCATTTTCAGCAGAGGCCTGGGGAGAAAAGCTCCACCAGTTACAATAAAGGATAGAAAGTAGTTTAACATAATAATCAAAATTAAAGACAAATAATAAAATTATACATAGCTGTAGGATGCACATTAGGTGGATGAGAAAGCCAGATAAATTATTTACATATCATTACAAATTGTAAAATTGTGCATAGTTGTAAGATGCATATTAGGTGGTGAAGAAAGCCAAATAATTATTTACATTAGGATATTTTTACAAGCTGTTTATACAAAAATATGATAGTAGTCATACATAAGGGAAAGGGGTGATAGCTTCTAAAGGGTACATTGAGTAATTAAATGGGATAGAGATTGAAGACACAGCTGTTGGAAGGATAGGTTATCAGGGATTAATGAGTTGTGATTATACAGAGAATAAATACTTCTCCATTTCTGTTTATGGGTTGCTGTACTATTAGTTGAGGGTAAAGTGGGCTATGCAGAGAAAGGATTAATTTGGTAGCATGTTAGAAACAGGGTAGAGATAAGCGAAAGGAGGTAATAGAGGTGGGGGGTTAGTTGTTAGTTGTTGGGCATGTGCAAGTCCAGGAATTGTAGAGGTAGGTTTTAGTGTGAATTTGAACTTTTTATAATTTGCTATTCTGGTGATATTTTCTGGTAGGTTGCTCCAAAATTTAGCTATGGCATAAAGATAGAGACTCTTGCCGGCTCTTTTGTTGGGTTTGTGTATGCCCAAGAGTTGTCTATTGGCAGATTAGCGGTTTCTGATGAGATTATAAGTTTACAGGGTAGATTTTAGGGCTGGACAGTTATTTGGTTGATATATTAGTTTGTGTACAATTGAGAGTTATAAATAGTCAAGATGGTGGGGCAATTCTAGGCATTTGGATTTCTTTAATGTACAGCAGTGGTGAGTGCAATATGATGAGCTGGTAGCAAATTTAGCAATTTTATAATAACAAAACTGGAGTTTGGTTTTGAGAGAGGTGTGTAGATTTGTAAAAATGGGAGCACCACAGAGTAGAGAGGGGATCGAGTAGGTATTAGCTATGGTTTTTTTGGTGTCTTTTATGTCTATACAATGTTCCTAGTTTGAAATTAGTTTTTTTATGGCACTAAGTATGTGTTGGTTGAAAGTGAGTTTGTTATCTATAGTGATACCCAACAGTTTTGCACTAGTTACAGTTTCAATTTCAGTTCTGTTACGGGAATAGATTTTGAAATCAGATGTGTTAGTTTTAGGAGAAAAAAGTAAAAGCTTAGTTTTGTTAAGGTTTAACAATAGCTATGCATCGATTAGCATGATTCTATTGCGGAGAATGCAGTCTGTGTTTTTTTGCAGCAGGTCAGACATGTTGCTAGAGGAGGATATTAATAATCACAAGGAGGACAAACAACAGCCATAAGTAGCACTCCCAAACTCTGTTTATTAAACAATGCAGTATAATAAAATAAAAAGTTAAGCGCTTTCATCCAAGAACTGTATAGGACTGCATCAGGACAAAGATTTTAGAGAAACCCCAATCCCTTATATATGCTAATGACCAATTAAAAATAAAGCTGTGCAATTGAGTAATGCAATTAAAATATTATAATATTAAACAATCAGTGTTAATGCTGATAAAAATGTTAAAATAAATTACATGAAAAAATCCTACCCTAAAATGTTTTTTAATTTTAATACATGATTTATGCTGACATTTCCAGTAATTCTAGGATATTTTGTGGCATTGAGTCTTAACTGCCACTTAAGCTCACAAATACTCAAGTTCTCATCAACAACAAACCCTTGTACATCCTGAACCATTTGTTGTGCCACAATAAATGCAAACTGTGCTCATTATTATGTTGCATGTGCCTATATAATGCATTCATCATCTTCTTGTTTCTAATATTTAGTAAATGTTCATAAATTCTATCCTTGAACTCTCTGCAAGTCTTACCAATATAGAATACAGGATAATCTAGACATTTTGCCATATATATCATGTTTTTACTCTAGCAATTATAATGCCCCTTAATATAAATGTCCTTGCCATTTAAGATAAACTTACTACCACCAACCAAGACATAAGGGCATTGTGAGCACACACCACATTTGAAGTTGCCTACAATTTATTTTACCATTCCTTGAGTTATATGTAATGCTTTTCAAAATATCTTTAAAGGACCTATCCCTTTTAAATACAAACTTGGGCTCATTTCCTAATCATTTTACGCATCTTTATCTATGTGCAAAATTTCTGAGTTTTTCCAAATAACTGCCATATATTTTTTAGAATCCTTAATGAAAATGGATATAAAATTCATACCCATGTCCTTAATGTTACTGCTTTCACTTATTGTATCTGGCCCAGGATTAAATATTTTGTTGGAGCCTAAAATAGGCTTAAACACACTTTGTTGCCTCTTTTGTTGCCTCTTTGCAATCACTTCTTGTGTAACCTTCTCAATTAATACCTGTGGGTACCCTCTTTTTTCAAACATACTGGAAATAAATTGGACTGCATCCAAAAATTCATTCTGTAGAGTGACCATTTTGGCTGTTCTTACTAATTGTCCCTTCACTATAGACGTTTTTTGGTGGTGGGGTGCCAACTTGCATAATTTAAATAAGAATTGGAAAATGTACGCTTCCTGAAAATTCTTGATGTCAAACATTTATTAATTTTATCCACCCTTAGGTCAATGTCCAAATACGTAATCCTGTCTCCACTGTATTCATATGTAAACTTGAAAAATTCCACTGTATTATTAATGTAGGCCAGAAACTCCAGTAAACTCTTATCACTACCTGTCCATATTAAAAACATGTCATCCAGGTATCTTGTAATGTTATTCCTGTAACTACTCTTAAATACATACTCTTGCTCCCAGTATTACATCATGTAATTGGCAAAAGTGGGGGAACAAGCAGTCCCCATTGCCACACCAGTTACTTGTTTGTAGTATTGTCCCTCAAAACACAAGTAGTTTTTTAATACTTCTTCCATCAATGTAACAAATACATTGATGGAATCTTGTTCATATTGACCAGATTCTATTAACTGGGTCTCAAGCCATACCAAACCTATGTCCTGTGAAATAACAGAAAATAAATTGCACACATCAATTGTGACCATACTCATGTGTTCGTGAAAAGGCATGTTGTTAATGTTATCCAAGAATTGCCATGAATCCTTACAAATATATGTAAAAGATTTTAAACCTTTTTTCAAATGATGGTCCAAAAATCTTCCAATAAAACAAGTTTTTCCCCTTTTTCCATCCACTATAGGCCTAAATTTAGGATTATTTAACCCCTTATGTGTTTCAGGGATTCTAAATATGTTGGATACCACATGATGATCATTCTTAAGGTATACATAATCACTCTCATCTATCTGACCTTGGTATAACATATCTTCCTACAACATGTCAATCCTTTTAAATGCAATATTTATTTAGCTGAGGGAACTTTCTTGATAAGTATCTTCCATTAATAAAAGGGGCATGTTGGAATAGTCACTTCTATCCATTATAACAATACCATTGCTCTTATCAAGCTTCTTTGCCCTTATGGTCCTACCCATTGAAACGTGAGCCAATAATAATAATCTGTCAGATTCAGACAAGTTATATTTAACATGTTAGTTATTAGTGATTAAAATATCCCTAAAATCTAATTTACAGGCTTTTTCAAAAATACCTACTAAATTAGCAAGAGGAGAGTTGAAAACACTTGGTTTCCTTAAAACATTGCTGTTATAATAGTTTCCCATATTACCTTGTCTAAAGCACATAACCAAATTTAAATTACATGTATATAGTTTTAGGGCAACAAGTAAATCTGCAATGTTTGCCCTTCTACTACGTATAAAAGTAAAGCCTTTTGCTAATAAATCAGCGTGTTGAATATCAATACCTTTGTTAGAATAATTAAAAATCTTAAAATCACCTGCTGTGTTGCATACAATACTAGGTGCTAAAATTGTAAATGAATTGCCATCAAAAATACACCCATTTGTATCATTTACACTCAAATCATTGCTAACTGATCCAAATAATTTTAAACCTTCCTTAGCATAAAAAGAAACACTGTTGTCATGAATAACAAGTGTTAAATCATCTTTAGCCTCTGTAATGCCATTATTAACATCATAAATTACAGAGACATCTATATTATAAAAAATATTAGCACTATCAAGTCCATATACTTGTGCAGGAACATCGTGATTCAACATATCAGAACTGCTGTATTGACTTACTTCATTCTGCAGGACAATGGCCAAGTCCATCATCTCCTCCACTGATACTGCATAAAGTTCTTGTTTATGGCCTCATTCCCTGTGCTACATAGTCTCTGTTAATTGTTCTCTGAAAAAATTCTGCCTCTCCTGCCCTTTGTTCTTCAGTCTTTATGAGCATCTCATTCCTGCATATAAAGGGATTTCCCCACATTCATGCTTGCTTTCATGCCATCCTGGTGATGATGTCACTTCTCTTCATGATCACTAACACTATTGGTTGTCCCCTGGTTGTAACCATGGTTACCAGTTGGCTGGGGGTACAGCTTCCTTGTTTCGTATTCTTTTAAATCATGTTTTATTTTATTCATTTTATGATTAAAAATATTCTGGCAAATATCCACATTACTAAACAAAATGTAATAATTGGTTTTGTAGCTATCAAAGACTAAATTTCTCTGTATAAAGGCATTTTGCTCATCAAGTTGCTTAACTAAATTGTCCAGCTTCAATCTGTTGTATTTCAACATAAGTTTCATGAGCTCAAACCTGGTATAGTCAAACAGTTGATGCAGTTATTTAATAAATTCAGGGTCTTCCTCTGCCCCGTTGGGATACTTCCAAACCCGTAACCCACAAGGAACTTGTTGCAATGTTAAATTTCTTTCTAGGTACCCATTCTCTAACTGCAATGTTCTGTAGGATAACAGTGTTTTTTTTTCAAATTCCTTGAGCCTATCCACCAAGGAAATAGGTTGGGGCCCCATATTACTTATTACTGCATCGTCTTCATTAAAATTAAAGGGAAATTTTCCACCCAGTCCATTCACATTTATTGGTCCTGTTGAGCTTGGGCACATGTTGTTTCACCCTCGAAGAGGCAGCTTGCTGAGTGTATGGTGTGGGGATATGTAAGCAGAACACCCAAACTACCAAAGAAATTGCTGCCCGATCGTTTTTCCAAAATACCATTTATTTGTGTAGAATGGACTGCCATTTGTTGACTTACACGTTCTAGTAAGTCTGCTAAATCACCATGCTGACCAGATTGATCCATGTAGGGCTGCTGCTGACAGTCACTTGTACTCAAAAAACAACCAACTGAATTCCACACACGGAATATGAACCAATAACCACAAGGAGGACAAACAGCCAAATGCATCACTCCCAAACTCCATTTATTAAACAATGCAGTAAAATAAAATAAAAATAAAATAAAAAGTTAAGCCCTTTCATCCAAAAACTGTATAGGACTTCATCAGAAGAAAGATTTTATAGACACCCCAACCCCTTATATATGCTAATGGCCAATTAAACAATAAAGATGTGCAATTGAATAATGCAATTAAAATATTATAATATTAAGCAATCAGTGTTAATGCTGATAAAAATGTTAAAATAAATTACATGAAAAAATCCTACCCTAAAATGTTTTTTTTAATTTTAATACACAATTTATACTGACATTTTCATTAATTCTAGGATATTTTGTGGCATTGAGTCTTAACTGCCACTTAAGCTCACAAACACTCAAGTTTTCATCAACAACAAACCCTTGTACATCCTGAACCACTTGTTGTACCACAATAAATGCAAAACTGTGCCCATTATTATGTTGTATGTGTCTATATAATGGCAATATAGAGGAGGATATTATTGTGGAATCATCAGTATATTGGATTAGTGTGCTGTGATGGCAGGCAGTGTGAAGGTTATTTATAAATGCATTGAAGAGGAGGTGTCCTAATACGGACCCCTGTGTAACTCTGGTTTTGTTCGTTTGGTATTGACATAGACAGTTTTGCCACTATGCCCAGTGTTGTCCATTGTATAGATAACTGTTAAACCACTGCTTGGAGGGTGATGTACAGCCTAAAGCTGATAGCTGGTATAGTAGTTTGCAGTGCAAGACTGTGTCAAAGGCCTTTGACAAATCCAGCAGTAATACAGATGTGTGTAGGTTGTAGTCTCTGGCTTTGTTGACTTTGTCAGTGAAAGAGATGAGAGCTGTTGTTGTTCATAGATAGGTTCATAGATTAGTACTAAGCTAACTGCCATTGTGTTGTGAGATAAAAGCATGTTGGGGGGATGTGAAGAGAATATTTTGGGTTAGATGTTTTAACAGTTGTATATGTATACATCTTTCAAGCAGTGGTGCCGGAAGCTGTTGAAGACTAGGGGGGGGGGGGGTGAGAGGGGCACTTAGTTATAAAAAGTTGCCCTTTTAGATCACTATTTACTACCACAACATAGGCTCACTTGGAGGACATTTTAAGCTTAGCCAATTCCATTTTGGTGCTTGAATTAACATTTTCTGATTGGTCTTACCTATCCCATGGCTGATAATTGTATATTAGCCCTAGTGAGAATAACTGTGATCATGCCATAGATAATTTGAGGGGGCCCATGTAAGGGATACAGCATTTAGGAACTGCTGCTATCCATTAGTGGCAATCCTGGAGTACATTTTCTATTATCCATCCATAGATCCAAGTTGCATTTGAATGTGGACAGATGAGATTTGTTTTATTTTTAAGGATAGTCTGTTCTGGAACAGTGGTAAGCTCTGTGATATATGTCCATCTCTCCACAACATTCAGTTAAGATACTTGGACTGAGTATTTCTGATGCCATTTGACTTGCTGATGTTCAGTAGGTCCATCTGTATTAGGTCAGAGGATACCTTGTATGCCAGACATGTCACCTCTAAGCACTCTGTAGGATATTGAGTATAGTAATAAATCTTTGAGGTGGTCCATGCAAGACCTATTGTTTAGGACTTGTATCCTTTTAGTATGGTATCTCTGAAGGTATTTCAGTTGTTGCACGGGGCTGGACAGATACATGCCATAGTGGGCATTATAGAAAATGATTGACCTAATGAGAGCTTTGTAAAGGTGGACAACATCTGTAGATCTAGTCACAATCAGTTGTTTATGAGCTGTGCAGTATAGAAAGGCTTTCTTATAACTCTGGGCACATGTTGGTCAAAAGTTAGGTCACTGTACACACAAGTTCCCAAATGCCAAACGACTGGGTCAGTTTTCAGAGGGCACTGTCATGATTTTGACACCAGTTATTGTTTGGGACAAAATGTCCTGCATGATGGTTAAGTCATTTAGGGATTCAATAACTGCTCCTAGCTTGCAGTCATCTCAAACTTAGCCGGCGGAAGCCCCTTGGTATTTCCTTTTACTTTTGAGATGCATATGCCAAACAGAAAAAGTCTCAGCACCGAACCCTGGGGGACTCCATTGGTGACTGGTCTCTTCCCCTATTTTGATCTCCTGCATCCTGTGAGCAAGTTGACACTCCAGCTAGTGATGGAAGTGTTTGCTCCTACATTATTCATCTTTTGTACTCCACCTGAGTAGGGGATTGTGTCAAAAGGCTTCACCAGGTCAAGGTAATGTGATGTGAACTGTTTTACCTTTATCCATTGCTTTGGTGACAAGACTAAAACTTATTTGCCCCTGATTTTGAGCCTTTCACACTTTCCTCTGCGCTGTTTTCAAACACAGTTTTAGGGCAATGCATGCATGTATGCATTCTTTGATTCACCTTCCTGACTGTATTAAAATATATTCCTTGTATAATACAGCACCAGTTGCTAGAATGTGTTTTAAATGATTAGTTTTGAATAGTCTTCTAGTAAGCAATAAAACAAAATGTAACAAAATGTATGACCCAATAATAACAAAACTACCCATTTCAGAAAATTTCAACCATAAAAGGCCACTCAAACATCTGTCATTACAATCCACCAATATCAGTAAATATGCAAAATCTCTGCAGAAGTCAGTCATCTAAATAATTCCACATTAAAGGGATCTCTAACAAATGAAGAGGTTGCAGCTAGGAAACAACGTTATACTTCATTGTTTCATCTACAAATAAAGCAGCTGTTGCCCTTGAAGAATAAATTACCTATGTTACATTAAAAAATAAGCTAGTAATATTGCAATAAGGAATGGATGGAAAACTGATAACAGCTTCATAGTTACTGGGTAACTCCTCCAAAGGAGACCATTCACATGACTGCAGCATCTACTCCCTTTAAATTACAACACAGTACAGTATCAGCAATTCATCTGAATACTGTGGGAGTAGAACCCACAGCCTTCTGCATCAAAAGTAAAGCTACTACCTGTTGTGCTACTAACAATGCAAACAACCATGGAATAAGCAGCACTAAACTTTTCTTCCCCTGAAGCTCTCAGCTCCTTCTAAAATTTTTTATGTATTTAACTTTTGTTTACTGGGAAAGTCCAACATGGAATAAAGAATTTTCAACAGAGGCCCAAGGAGAAATGCTCCAGATGCATGTCTTTGTAACATGGGAGAAAACCCACACAAACACAGTTGCCACACAGAAGGCACCCTGCCAAGAATCAAACCAGAGAACCTCCTGTTGTGAGGTAAAAACACTACCACTGCACCATCCATTCGACACAACTAAAGCACTCAATTTCACAACAGAAGAAATGTGGTAAAAGCCAAAATTTATTGGGGAGGGTGGCAAAGATCCAAAACCAGGGACATATTTTAAATATTGCTTGTATAATCTTAGAAAGTTGCTGAAATAGTATTTTGTGTTACCAATTCCATTCTCACTGATTTGTCACAAAACCACAAATTTTAAGGGGAACAGACCAAAAGTATGAGCCAAATATTCTGTGAAATGTAGGACAGTTGAGAGATATGGACTCAACTCCCTGAATCACAAAAGTGGTGGTGTGGGTAGAGAATGCAGGTCCTTGTAGCCAAGGTTCAGGGTTTGAACCTGGTTAATTGTAACCACCGGTGATAAGTAACTAACTTTCTTGGGTGGCATAAGCCAGGGAACCTTGTTGGCTAGGCTTACGTAGGCCCTTGGGTCGATAGCCTATTACCTACCTATGTAAGTGGGGCATTTTATACATACACACGCACACACACACACACTTCAGTTAAATAAGCAAAGCAAAAGGGAGCTTCAGTTAAATAAGCAAAGCAAAAGGGAGCTTCATTTAAATAAGCAAAGCAGAAGGGAGCTTTGGTCAGTTAAATAAGCACCAAAATGGAGCTTCAATTAAATAAACACACACATACTTCAGTTAAATAAGCACCAAAATGGAGCTTCAGTTAAATAAGCTCTGTAAGCACCAAAACGGAGCTTCAGTTAAATAAGCAAAGCAAAAGGGAGCTTTGGTCAGTTAAATAAGCACCAAAATGGAGCTTCAATTAAATAAGCACACACATACTTCAGTTAAATAAGCACCAAAATGGAGCTTCAGTTAAATAAGCACACACACACACACGTCGATTAAATAAGCACTAAAACGGAGCTTCGGTTAAATAAACACACACACACACACACACACACACACACACACACACACACACACACACACACACACACACGTGTCAGTTAAATAAGTACCAAAATGGAGCTTCAGTTAAATAAGCTCTGTAAGCACCAAAACGGAGCTTCAGTTAAATAAGCAAAGCAAAAGGGAGCTTCAGTCAGTTAAATAAGTAAAACAGAGCTGCTTCAGTTAAGTTAAATCAGCACCAAAATGGAGCTTCAGTTAAATAAGTAAAACAGAGCTTCTTCAGTTAAGTTAAATCAGCACCAAAACAGAGCTTCAGTCAGTTAAATAAGTAAAATGAGCTACTTCAGTTAAGTTAAATCAGCACCAAAATGGAGCTTCAGTTAAATAAGTAAAACGGAGCTGCTTCAGTTAAGTAAAATCAGCACCAAAATGGAGATTCAGTCAGTTAAATAAGTAAAACGAGCTGCTTCAGTTAAGTTAAATCAGCACCAAAACGGAGCTTCAGTTAAGTAAGTAAAAGGATGCTGCTTCACAGTTGAATAAATAATGAAATGGATCTTACTGTGGGTGTTGACTCTGGCAGTGATATAATTTGTTTTCCACGCACTTTTGTGTTTAAATTTGTTAGCATACAGCGCACGCATGAGTCCTCTGTTGGGTCCTACAACTCCAAGGTTTTAAGGTCTTGCAGATGAGTTTTTACATGAGTCCTCTGTTGTGCCCTCCATATTTTTAAGGTCTTGCAGCTGTAAAAGTGTGGGGGGGGGTCACTCTACCCCCCTCACTCTATGGTTCCGGCGCCCATGCTTTCAAGCAGTTTAGATAGAAGAAAAAGTACAGAGATGGGACTGCAGTTAGAAACCTCATTAGATTTATTTCCATTGTAAGAGGGCTTTTGATTGACTTTTTCCAGAAGGGAGGGACATATGATTCTGAAATTGATCAATTTATAAGAATGTTAACTGGGTAAGCAATAGAGCCAGTGGCAAGTTTTAAACATTCTGGTGGAAAATTGTCAACGGAGGAGGAGCAAGCCTTAAGCTTGAGAAGAAGTTTATGAACCGATGCAGTAGGAACTGGTTATAAAGAGAAAGGAGGTATTGTAGGATCTAGGTGGTGGATAGATGGGGTGTTATTGTCTGTATTGGTTGTTTGGCAAGGTGAGAGGGGGATTTATGAGATTGTTGGCATGTGTACTAGAGTTAAAGCCTAGGACTAGTGTAGCTATACTGTCAATGAAGTAGTTATTAAGCATGTTAGTTATTTCAGTTGGGTTCTAGTCTGGGTTAGGGGAGGGGGTTTTGTGTGGACCTGGGGGAAAGGAGTGATGTGATGGTTTTCCAGAAAGTTTTTGGGGTATTTTTATGGTCAGTTAGTTGTTGTGAAAAGTAATTATTTTTATCTGCATTCACTGTTTTTTTTAGCTGCATTGCATAGTTGTCTGTAGTTTTGCAAGTTGGAGTCATTTTTATTTTTCAGCCAGTTTTTCCATGATCTGTCTCTAGTTTGTAATAATTGTTTGGTTAGACTGGTTAGCCAAGGTGCATGGTTAGTCCAAGTTCTTTTTGTTTTAAAAGGGGCAAAATTGTTGACAGTATCTAGAAATGTTTTATTGAAATAACTAACAGCATCATCCAGAGCTAGGGTGTTTAAAGGGGCCCAATTATGTGATTTTAGAATGTTATTAAACTGGTTTTGATTGAAATTTGTTAGATTTAGGGATGTTTTGTAGATGTGGATTTTGGGTTTTTGGGAGGTGGTTCTATAAGTATAGGTTGGTAGGTGATCATGTAAAGTACTTGGAAGTGTGTTAGTGTTTGAGTATTTGAAAGAGACAAAGATCCAGTCTAGGGCTGAGCTTAGGTTGTTGTTATCTTGTAGTCTGGTAGGGGAGGTGGTCAGTTGAGTAAAACAATGGAGTTGAATACTATTGGTTGATGAGACTGTGGATAGATTTAGCCAATTGATATTGACATCTCCCACGATGACTGTTTCATTGGAGATGCTTAATGACACCCATGAGAGAAAGTCTTCCAGAATAAGGATGTTTAGGCCTGGGGGAGTATATATTGTTATAATGTAGAGGTCAAATGCAGTAGTTTGCATATGAAGAGATGTATCACTCATGCAAAAGTTCAGTTCCTTTGAAGTAGATCAGTATGCAAACCTGAAGAAGAGATTGAAGATATGTTGATTAGCTTTGAGGTTTTGACTTTTCTTATAACAAACACTTAATTTAAATGTGGAAGTTGCAGCTGAAAATGTTATACTTTTGTCTGTATTGAAGGAATTCAAGTATTCTTTCTGGACTTCAGATTTACCTGTTGCCATCTTGTCTGTGCAATCTGTATGTAAAGGACATAGTCTACTCATTTGAAAACTGTTTTGTTAGATAGAAATATAGAAATTAAACCTTTAAACCTTGTTAGAGAGAAATGCAACCTTTTCTCAGAAAGACCAGGAAAGCCATCAGGTTTAGCAAAGGCCTGGTAGTGTACCAAGAGCATCTCAAATACAAAAACACTTTTTAAGTACTGTCTAATATCTCACTGTTAATTAATTCTGTAAAAGAGAACAATATATAAAGATTAATTTATACATGTTTCTTCTGTTAGCAATGGTGGTATACAAGGAGGGCTTAGCAGAAGAAAGGGGGTTGCAATATTTTGTGCTTTCATATGTTATGCCACTACATATTGCAGTGTGCAGCAAGTGGCGACATTAAATGTTATGCAATTAAAGTATTAAAACCTGCCATAATCTGATTATTTCCATTCTTCTTGATAGAGATTGTATAAATTAAAATGCTTTTTTCAAAATTATACTATGCGTGCAGTAAAAGAAAATATGGCTTGCTTTGCAAGAACAGTTAAGTGACCATTTATTAAATAATTTTTTTTGTAAATGTTCAGCTTAGATATTAATAACATATAGCTGTGGGCTGACTAATTGGCATCCTGTTATAAGAAAAAGGAAGCTGACTTTCTCTGAGCTTTTAGATGCAGAAATAAATGAAATAAAATACAGACACTTCAAGTGACACAGACATGACGCGGAGAGATTTTTTGTGAAGTCTTTAGATAAAGCAAGGAAGAAAATAACCAAAGAAGGACATAAAACAAAAATAATATTAGTCATTTCAACAGAAACTGTCCAGGTTAGAAATAACCAATAGACATTTTCATGACACAAACAGAAACCAGAAGAACAAGTCACAAGGACATTAAAAATAACATTGTTTGACATTTAAAAGACTATATAAACTGGACAGTATTATTCACTCTTTAGTGACGTTTTTGGACTGAGTGTACATCAGTCTTTACTTCGTGTCTAGCCATGTTATAATAGAATTGACATAACTCTGACAGTATTAACTGTTTGGCAAGAATTTGTAGTAATACAAATAAATATTAATGGATACATTAGTACGGTGTCTGTCTGGTCAGCTGATAATAATATTTTACAATGGAGAGCCTAGCCCACTGGCTGTAACCTTTTTTATCCATTACCAACAGTTAATTTTTCATAAAGGCCTTAAATTTTCCATGAATTCAACAGAGTGACAGTTCCAGTGCATCAACAGATCAACAGTTCCAGTACTTCATTGGTGGATACAGAGTAACACCGTACAAGCTGTCCTGCGATGTTCCACCATCAGTTCATCTGTTATAGGACACAGTCCCCGGGATTCATGGACCTTGCACCAGGCGCACGCATAGCGTAGGCGCCACAATGCCAGACATGGCCGCCGAGTGATTCAGGTACGATCCAATACCACGTGCACTACCGGCGTGCGCCTGAGTTGCGCCGCCTCCGGCATAGGTATGTTAAACACCCCATGTGCGGTGTTGCACCATGCAAATGAAGGCATATAGTGATCCACGAAGTGGCGCAGGCGTAGCATAAGGGCACGGCAATGTAAACCAAAAAAAACGGTTTACATATATCCAAACATGACATAGGAGTAACGGAAGGCTGTCAACGTCAGGTATCATACTGGTGCAATATGCCAATGGTGAAAGACACCGAGAATGTCAAAAGAAAACATGCACAAAATGTAAATAATGACATAAATGGTATGTCCAGAAATCACAGCAGAACCCCAGGACATGTCCGCGGAAGGTGCAAAACAATGAAATAATATGACAATGTCATAAAAGAGCAGTATAATACACATCAGCTTCACAGCCACAATACACCATAGTATGCATGGAAAGCCACAACCACAGCTCAAGGGTTGCCAAGGAGTGGCGGCAGTGTTCGGCACCGTAACCATGTATTAGTAGTCAATGCCATGCAAATGAGGCAGATAATACTGAATCGCAAAACCCCGCCGGCGTAAGGCTGCACCAAACGGCGCAGCGGTAATACACCGAGGAGTGGCCCAGAGGGAATACATGTCAATCGCAGAGGGGTGTGCCACTGTAGGAGGAAGCACATTGGAGCCCAGCAAACATGGGCTGTACAATGCACATCACAGCAGCAGGACCGGCGTGTGAGGAAATAGATGCGCTGAGAGTACACAATGCACGCACAGATGCATGTGCACGAGGATGACTACGTTCCCCCAACCCAGTCATGTGACGGCCGCCCCGTCAACAACCACAGATACAGGAAGGTGATGCGGAGAATATGAGGAAATGCGGAAGCAGTGTAATTGGAGTCGTAATGAGCAATCAACACCAATCAACCCACGAAGGGCAATTGGCGGCAGCTGACAACTCTGCATGCAGAATCCCGCAAAACGGGAAAGGGGAGGCATATGAATGCAAAGAAAGTAGGGGATGTAGCAGAATTGCAAAGAGCGAAGAACCGATACAGCACAGCCAAGTAGAGAGGTAGCATAACGGCAGCGGCAGACAAAATGCATGATATGCCATGTCCCTGCAGGATGCACTCCAGGAAATAGTAGGTGCAACGTGCAGAAACAGTAAGGTAAGGTGTAAAGCTAAACCAATGCAGGCAAGTGTAATGTAACACCAAAGGCAACAGCGTTGCAGTGCCAACGGTAAAACACGGAAGATAATCCACAGATACGGCCGCACAGACACACCTAATGACATCACCAGGTGTACAGCACAACAGTATAAAGTGTGAATGCACACAACACACAGCGCGTATTCCCAAACGCCGCACTTTAGGGTGTAAACACATGGGGAACTTTTAAAATGTATATGTTGGGTGCCGCCGTGGCCGTGATACATCAGCATGTGTCAGAGACAGACGGAGTTGCGGAGGAAGGTGCCGACAACTACAGTAGGCCTCAGAGGAGAAGGAGAGTGTTCAGACCAAGGGTAACCTACCAGGAGCTTCAAGACCTGGAGATAGTAGAGCATTACAGGGTGGACAGGGACACGTTACAGCAAATAGTGGAGCTGTGCCGGCCACGCCTGAGAACAAGAAACAACAGAGGGGAGCCCATCCCAGTGGACACAAAGGTATGTGTAAGCTTGTGAATACTGGCTACAGGTACCTTTCAAAGGCCAACCGGGGATATAATGGGCATCTCACAGGCATCAGCATCCAGGGTACTACACCAGTTTCTGGATGCCATGTTACGACATGCCCATGAGTATATATACTTCCCCAGATCTCAGGAGGAGTTGGCTAGCAATATGCGCCACTTCCACCATGTGGCACAATACCCGGAGGTACTGGGTGCGATAGACTGTACGCACATACAAATCAAGTCACCACCCGGGGAGCAGGGTAGACACTACATAAACCGCAAGGGATTCCCCTCCATCAATTGCCAGGTCATGTGCAATGCGCAGGGCATTATCATGGATGTGTGTGCTGGCAGCCCTGGAAGCTACCACGACTCCCATATCTGGCATGCCTCACAGCTGTATCAGGTATTCGCCAGGGGGGACATCACACAAGGCCACCTTGTGGGGGATGCTGGCTATGCACTGGAGCCGTGGATGATGACACCCATCAGAAATGCACACACACACATGCAAGAACGCCATAATGAGGCACACGCACAAACCAGAATAATCATAGAGCGTGTATTTGGGATGCTGAAATCACAGTTCCGGTGCTTGGATACATCCGGTGGAGCCCTGCAGTACTCTCCAGGCACATGTGCCCACATATTCATAGTATGTGCCATGCTACATAATATGATCCTGCGGAAACAGCTGCTGCAGGGACATAATGGTGAAGGGCCACCAAGCCCGCCACAACTGCCAAGGCAAGCACAGGCACAGAGCGTTCAGCGCCATGAACACACTGTGCCAGCCCCAGTAGGCAGACGGAGGCATACCCAATATGCCTATGCCTTGGCAAAGAGGGAACGTATAGCACATACTCTGACAGCGTAGGCCCCATGGACTGACACCTCCCTACCTGCACACACAGTGAAATGGATGGCACACAAACATGGCCGCCCATAATGTGTACCGTATGGGTGGTCCCATGTGTGACTCCAACATAGGTAGCACCCAAACACTGCACACCCAACAGCCAGCGGAGCATGGAACGCCAACACCTCAACCGTACGCGGGTCCTACAGCAGACGGCGTAGCCGTATGCTGCCACGTTCACCGCAAGGTGTATACATATGTACATATGTGCATACACAGATATGGAGATAGATATCATTACACACGTAGAAATATATGTACACATACACAGATATAAAGTACAACAGGTAAGACAGGGAATCAGAGGGATGCAAGGTGACAGAGAAGTAAGACGCGATATCTCTACATAGTAAACATAGTGAACGACAACCCGAGTATCCGGGAGGGTTGACAGAACAGGGAACGGAACCCATGGAAAGGTCAACCTACCTAAATGCATAATCGCGAGTCGGGATGATCGCCAGGCCACGATACAGTAACAGGACATGTGCGGGTAATATTATTAGGATATGAGGGCGGAGGTAGACACCACCGCCGGTGATGCGGGCAACGTAGGTACTGTGTGCAACCGTCCCTGTGACAGCGGCAGTATGTGTGTGCGGTGAGGGTGTCGTGTGTTCCGCTGTGCGAGTGTAATGTGTGTGCCACTGTAAAATGTGTATGTAGGTGACATGTGACAGGCGGAGTGAAATAACATGTGTAGGCATACAGTATAGGAACCACAGGCGTATGTACAGCAGTACCCCCAAAGTAGTACTGAGAGCCCCTCCCTGGCTAGGCGCGTGGCGATGTAAAACGATGCAAAGCAAAAATGTCCCAGAATGTACCACAGGAGTATAGCCAACATGAAATGCAAAGGACGTATGTACAAACCATGACCGTATGTATGGCACCGATATGTTAATTTCAAAACGATACACCGTCAACGTTACACAGCAATAGTCATGTACCGCGGAAATACGCATGTGCTACCCCGGCACCGATCGTGGCTACGTATCGGCCCGTAAACACCGCTGTGTGTTCTACGAGTGTTAAACAAGCAATCGCCACCCGAATAGGTGGCAACCAGTAGCATACAGGCCATCCCAAGTACAGGACCACAATGACCATAAATATCCGGGACAAAATGCCAAGGGATAGTCGGCACGTACGAACAGCCGCAGATATACTACCGATGTGACGGAGGAATACATGCAGGAAGCACACATGCAGGCGATACCGACACCATACGACATCAACAAAACCTACACTCCCAGAACAACAGACAGGTAACTTGCAGCTCCCCAGGCAGGGATGGAGAACACACACAAGCATACCGTGTATGTAGAAATGCAAGGCCCACAACCCGCACCGTCACCCACAACCGCGATATACCCCATCGCACATATCAAAGGGATACAAGCCGCAATAGCAGCAAAAACATACAGGCAGTCAATGACAGCGGCATAACCGCAACATCTCGCGTGGGAACACTATCAGCAGCGGATGCATACCTGCATCCATTGTGTAAAGGAATACAAGAGCTATGTTACACATCCGAATGCAAAACGCCATCGACAGACGCCGCCAGGACAGGGACACCCACATGTCGAACATAATACCATACCCAACACACACAATCCACGGCTAACACCACTGCAAAATGTACCTGACGCCACACATAGCGGCTGCAGTCACACATAACATAACACAATACAGACCATCTCCACGAAGGTAGTGCAAATAACCAACGCCCAGGCGAGGAATGAACCATGCCCTAGTTCCAACGCGTACTGTACGAATGGAGTAGATGCACAGGTGATATGTGCATAAGTACACACCGAGGAACAGCTATTGGTGTGATGAACCCACATGTCGCAGGTGACGACAGATATAAGGAAGACTCCTAGGATATTCAAACTGTATGTTCATACCGAACCAATACTAAAAAACGGATCGACTGAGAGTTAAGGATATAGCGAGACTCGAACGGAAAATGGAAGTAAACACAGGAAAGGTATGTAGAACCCACGAGATGTACTGGTGTGTAACGCATGATATGTATGACGAAGCTGCACTGTATGTGAATGGTGTTTGTAAGTAAGGATACCTGTCCATAAAGCAGAGAGTGGTGAAAGGTGGTTATGTAGTGCTATCCCGCTGAGCATACCAACGACTGTGGACACCGTGTGCACAGCAGTGGGACATCATGTACACAGCCGGGATAACCCAAGGGCTGCCATAGGGGGGCAAAACACAGAACAATGCCACCACCCACGCCGATGCTGGCAGTGGATGTCCAACAAGGAAGTGCCACAGCAGGGGATAGGACATGTATGTATACTGTCACAGCACACATGTGTATGGGCATATACCGTCGATGCCATATAATGTGCGCACGATGTGCAAGTATGCCTCGCAGTAGGGGTTACTATGTCAAGTATGTGTAATGTAAAGCTGTCATGGTGGATATGACAGACATCATACACAGTATCACAGGCATAGCATGCATAATGGAGGTATGGCCAAGTGTTATGTACACTAACAGGATATGTATGGCCTGTACATATGGGACAGAGTAGTAGCAGAATAGCCACCCGAAATGGAAGGAACACCAAGTAACCATGTCCAAACGATCTGTAGCAGGTGCAATGTGTGCAACAATGACGTCCGGCAGGTCCATGTGTAAACACATGTGCAGTGTACACAGTAGTGTCACCTCCCCATGGTAGTGTCCACTGAACAGCAGAGGTGGATGTCAACTGCATGTCTACACAGTACTGCCGCTGTGGTGGTACCATGTCTATGTGTCACCCTATCAGCAAGGGAGCTATCACATGACCAGTGCCACAGTGTGTCCCTGTGGGATGTGCACAGGACCTACGTTCCACAGCATGGTGTGTGTCGTGTCTGCAGAAGTAACACAGAAGCCCAGGCTATGCAATGTGGCATGTGTGCACATATGCAGGAGTGCTTCATTCACCCCGCCCACTGCAATTGCCATGTAGGAGTACTACATGCATCACTAATGCGGAGGACATGGCCCATGTCAGAGTAGATGACACCCCTGTGTAAGTGGTATGCAGATGAGTACAGATGTGTTCCCCATCTGTCATCTGCATATGTAAACTGTCTGAGCCTGGTATACATCATGGCATGACTATGCCATTCCATGTAAAGTCGTAGCCATTGTGGAAGGTACACCACGAATGTGTTATTGTAACCCTGCCCGTGTGTAGATGTGTGTATGGCACAGGTACAAAGGCTACCAATGTACCAGCAACACACACAGTACAGATATGTGTGGCCCTGCAGATGTGTACCCACACCACAGTGGAATATGGCAACCACAGCACCATGTGGGGCATGTGTGTGTACAGCAACCATGTACAATGTGATATGCATGTATGGGGACAGTATCCATGTGATACCCAGTGGATGACTGTCGTTATGCAAAGGTGATGTGTATGCACCATGTGTGATGTATCCTGACACAATGACATCTACACGATGTATCTGCCACACCGACACCTGTACGGTTGTTAGCAGTATGAGCTGGTGGAGCTACAATGCTGCCAGGTATGTAGATGTGGGATATCTAGGCATGGACAGTACTCTGTGACAGCATGTTGTGTATGTAAGCAAATAGTGAACATGAGGGGCCACATGACTGAGGACTGTGTAATGCCACATGTACCTGACATGTAGTAGGTAGCATGATATGCTTGCACCACTGTATGTCCTGTCCAGGAGTCATATAGCCTAACATCCTGAGACACAGGGTATGATGTGATGGTGGATGTGTACATTGCCAATACCAGAATGTGGAATGGTGCTGAAGGGCAATGTGGGGACAATGTCTGATCTATTACCCTCCGTACCACACCAACCACCCATGCAATGGTATGACAGGTGGCCAGCATGTGTATGTGGCGTGCTGTGGCACACAGAGGCCCAATAAGGGTGCCAGTAAAGGCATGGAGGTCATCAATGAGTGTGTGAAGCACGGATGTGAGGATGTGCCCCAGTGCCATACTGAATGGTCCAGTCATGGGTGTATGAATGCAGTCCCACATGTGCAATGCAGTACCACCCATGTGTAGTGTGATAGATGCGGTAGTGTGGTGGTCAAGGTACACAACGTCCATGAACAGGCTAGCAGTTAATTCAGTGGGCTGCTGCGGAGACACATACCAAACAGGTTGGCGGGACATAACAGCTAGGGAGATCGGAGGTGACATTGTGACAGTGTCCTAGGACATAACGTGTGCATGGCAGTACCATGTATGTGTCCACAGGGACACTGCGATGTCCATGTATGGATTGGAACCCTGTAGTGAGTGAGAGTGTGTATTGTTGGTAGGTACCCCATTGGCTGGCATGTTGCCAACAACATCTCAGTCGGCAATGCCTGGGTGACTGTTATACTACATCGAATGTGGATGTAGCCAAACAACACAGACATACCACCACACTGCCTGAGGGCCCACACTGCAATGTACGGCAGTCATGTGTAGGTAGCTAGCTTTGGAGCATGTGATGGACCACGAGGACCCACCATGACTGTCAAGTGATGCCCCCCACACATGTGAATATACCCACCGTGCAGCAGCCTGCACATGTGCCCATACAGCAGATGTGCATGGAACATGACTACCACCGTGGCGTCTGTGAAAAGGCCAGTACTGCCATGTCTCTGTGTGGAATAGCATGGTCCCTACCATTGCGTACATGTTGCGGAAGTGCACTGTGATGCGGGCAACGTGAGGTACTGTGTGCAACCGGCCCCTGTGACAGCGGGCAGTATGTGTATGTGCGTGTGAGGGTGTCGTGTGTCTGGCACAGCGCAGTGTAATCGTGCCGTGCCACTGTAAAATGTGTATGTAGGTGACATGTGGACAGGCGTGAAGTGAAATAACATGTGTGTAGGCATACAGTATAGGAACCACAGGCGATGCAAAATAGCAGTGCAACCCCCAAAGTAGTACTGAGAGCTCCCTCCCTGGCTATAGGGCGCCGCTAAAGCTGGCGTATGATGTAAAACGATGCAAAGCAAATGTCCCAGAAATACCACGTACAGTGAGTATAGCCAACATGAAATGCAAAAGGACGTGACAAATGTACAAAACTATGACCGTATGTATGGCGCACCGATATGTTAATTTCAAAACGACATAATCATTAACGTTATACGCTAATAAGGTCATGTAATCCGCTGGAAATACGCGACAATGTGCTACCTCGCACCGCATCGCGTGGCTACGTATCGCCCGTGAAACACCGCTGTGTTCTAACGAAAGTGTTAAACAAGCTAAACGCCACCCGGCATAGGTGGCAAACCAGTAGCATACAGGCCATCCCACAGGTACAGGACCACAATGACCATAAATATCTCTGACAATAAATGCTAAGGGATAGTCGGCACGCATTTAACAGCCGCAGATATACTACCGATGTGGGACGGAGGAATACATGCAGGAAGCACACATGCAGGCGAATGAGCACCACAATTCACGACATCAACAACAAAAACTTGGCTACAATTCCCAGAACAACAGACAGGTAACTTTGGCAGCTCCCCAGGTGTGGGATGGAGAGAAACACACAAGCATAACCGTATGTAGAAAAATGCAAGGGCCCACAACCCGCAACTCCGCCACCCACAACCGCCGGAGTGAGCACCCCATCGCACATTAATCAAAGGGATACAAGCCGCATTAGCAGCAAAAAACATACAGGAAGAAGTCAATGACAGCGGCATAAACCGCTAACATCTCAAGCGTGGGGAACACTATCAGCAGCGGATGGCTACCTGCATCCATTGTGTAAAGGGGAATACAAGAGCTTATAAGTTACACATCCTAATGCAAAACGCCATCGACAGACGCCGACAGGACAGGGACACCTGGCTATGTTTAACATAATACCATACCCTAACACACACACAATCCACGGGCTAACACCACTGCAAATGTACGCCTGACGCCACACATATAGCGGCCAGTAGTCACACATAACATAAATACGTCGTATACAGACCATCTCCACGGTTGGTAGTGTAATAACCAACGCTTCAGGCGAGGGAATGAACTGTGTCTAGTTCCAACGCTAAGCATTCTTCGTACTGCTAATGGATGGCAGATGCACAGGTGATATGTGCATAAGTACACACCGGTAGGCGCTATTGTGTGATGAACCCACATGTCGCAGGTGACTGCCAGATATGTAAGGGAAGACCTCCTAGGATATTCAAACTGTATGTTCATACCCCGAACTAACAATACTAAAAACGGATTCGACTGAGAGTTAAGCGATATAGCAGACCGAAACTGAAAATGGAAGCAAACACAGGAAAGGTAGTGTCGTAGAACCCACTTAGATGTACTTTGGTGTGTAACGCATGATACGGCGACGTAAGCTGCACTCGTATGTGAATGGGTGTTTGTAAGTATGATACCTGTCCATAAAGCAGAGAGTGGTGAAAGGTGGTTATGTAGTGCTATCCCGCTGAGCATACCAACGATCTGTGGAACACCGTAGTGTACAGCAGTGGGACATCAGTGTACACAGCCGGATAAACCCAAGGGCTGCCATATTAGGGGCAAAACACAGAACAATGCCAACCACCACTTACCGATGCTGGCAGTGGATGTCCAACAAGGAAGTGCTACAGCAGGGGGATACAGGGACATGTATGTATACTGTCAGCAGCACACATGTGTATAAGCATATACCACGTCGATGCCATATCGTATCGGGCGACGACGCGGCAAGTATGCCTCGCCAGCGGGTTGGCTTCATGTCAAGTATGTGTAATGTAAAGCTGTCATGGTGGATAAGTGACAGACATCATACACAGTATCACAGGCATAGCATGCATAATGGAGGTATGGCCAAGTGTTATGTACACTAACAGATATGTATGGCCTGTACATATGGGACAGAGAAAGCAGAATAGCCAACCGAAATGGAAGGTGAAACAATTAAGTAACCATGTCCAAACGATCTGGTAGGCAGGTGCAATGTGTGCAAATAAATGATCGTCTGCAGGTCCATGTGTAAACACATGTGCAGTGTATTACGCGTAGTGTCACCTACCTGCCATGGTAGTGTCCACTGAAGCCAGCAGAGAGGTGGATGTCAACTGCATGTCTACATGCAGTACTGCCCGCTGTGGTGGTACTCATGTCTATGTGTCACCCTATCAGCAAGGGAGCTATCACATGACCAGTGCCACAGTGTGTCCCTCAGGATGTGCACAGTGAATTCACTTTTTCCACAGCACGGTGTGTGTCGTGGTCCGCGGAAGTAACACAGAAGCCCAGGCTATGCAATGTGGCATGTGTGCACATATGCAGGAAAGTGTTTCATTCACTACCACCGCACTGCACCAAGTTGCCATGCGGTAGGGAGTACTACATGCATCACTCACGCGGAGGACATGGGCCCATGTCAGGTAGTGGTAGATGACACCCCTGTAAGTGGCGGGTACGCAGATGAGTACAGATGTGTTCCCCATCTGTCATCTGCATATGTAAACCGTCTGAGCCTGGTATACATCATGGCATGACTGGTGCCATTCCATGTAAAGTCGTGAGCCATTGTGGAAGGTACACCACCTACGTCGTGTTATTGTAACCCCGTCCGTTGCGGTGTAGATGTGTGTATGGCACAGGTACAAAGGCTACCTTCAATGTACCAGCAACACACACAGTACATGATATGTGTGGTTCCTGCAAAGATGTGTGTACCCACACCACAGTGGAATATATGGCAAACTTACAGCACCATTGCTGGGGTATGTGTAGTACAGCAACCATAAAACAATGTGATATGCATTGTATGGGGACAGTATCCATGTGATAACCCAGTGGATGACTGTCGCTATGCAAAGGTGATGTGTATGCAACCATGTGTGATGTATCCCGACACAATGACATCTACACGAATGTATCTGCCATGACCCGATTACCTTGTACGGGTTGTTAGCAGTAATGAGCTGGTGGAGCTACAATGCTGCCACAGGTAGTGTAGATGTGGGATATCTTAGGCATGGACAGTACCTGTGACAGCAATGCTGTGGTGTATGTAAGCAAATAGTGAACATGAGGGGCCGTTAAGCCACTGAGGACTGACTGTAATGCCACATGTACCTGACATGGTGTAGGTAGCATGATATGCTTCGCAGCACCACTGTGGCTGTCCTGTCCAGGAGTCATATAGCCTAACATCCTGGAGACACAGGGTACATGTGATGGTGGATGTGCGGCTACATTGCCAATACCAGAATGTGGAATGGTGCTGAAGGGCAATGTGGGACAATGTCTGATCTATTACCGTCCGCACTGACACCAACCACACCATGCAATGGTATGACAGGTGGCCAGTACATGTGTATGTGGCGCTGTGGCAACACAGAGGCTCAACAAGGGGTGCCATAGTAAAGGCATGGAGGTCATCAATGAGTGTGTGTGTGAAGCACACGGATGTGAGGATGTGCCCCAGTGCCATACCTCTCTGGAATGGTCCAGTCCGCTGGGTGTAATGTAACAATGCAGTCCCATGGCTATGTGCAATGCAGTACCACCCATGTGTAGTGTGATAGATGCAGTAGTGTGGTGGTCAAGGTACACAACGCCTGATGAACAGGCTAGCAGTTAATTCCAGTGGGCTGCTATGGAGACACATACCAAAACAGGTTGGCGGGACATAATAACAGCTAGGGAGATCGGGAGGTGACATTGTGACAGTGTCCTAGGACATAACGTGGTGCATGGCAGTACCATGTATGTGTCCACAGAGACACTGCGATGTCCATGTATGGATTGGAACCCTGTAGTGAGTGAGAGTGTGTATTGTTGGTAGGTACCCATTGGCTGGCATGTTGCCAACAACATCTCAGTCGGCAATGCCTGGGTGACTGTTGTACGCTACATCGAATGTGGATGTAGCCAAACAACACAAGACATGTACTCACCACACTGCCCTGGAGGGGCCCACACTGCAATGTACGGCAGTCATGTGTGCAGGTGTGCTAGCTTTGGAGCATGTGATGACCACGAGGACCCACCATGACTGCTATGATGCCCCACACATGTGAATATACCCACCGGCAACAGCTCAGCTCATTACGTGCCCATTAAGCAGCAGATGTGCATACGGAACATGACTACCACCGTATGCCTGTGAAAAGGCGCCAGTACCGCCATGTCTCTGTGTGGAATAGTGGCATGGGTCCCTACCACGGCGCATATGTTGCGGAAGTGCACTGTGATATGTGCCTTCAGCATAGTCAATGCACACCGTCCAGCTGCCGGGTGCCATGTTATTAACCACCCCCATCAGCAGAGACGCCAGTAGTACCGCCATTGAGCACATGTACCATGTATGCGTTGCGATGGTGTGTGTCCAGGGTGTGGCTAGCAGGGCCGCGAAGCATATATGTTCATCTACCAGAGGGGGGGATATCCCTTGTTTAACCGCCACAGACACATGGAGTGTATGGCAGCTGCCGAGGGTAGTGGTAGGTATGGTATGTGTCGTGTAATGTGTCACCCAGCTAGGTGGAGTGCATGGGGCCAAGCATGTGTGGGTACATGGGAGTCCATACTAGGGAAGTGTGGGTTGCTGTCACGCATACATGGCAGTAGCAACTGTCCGAGGTGCAATGTACAGTATGACAACACAGCCAGCATGTAACCTGTGGTGTACAGTGTACTCTCTGTTGGCAAGTTACAATGTGTCTAGCGGTCACAAACATGGGCATCCGAACATGGAGTACCCTATGATGGCAATTGTGTTCGAAAATATACAGTATGTGTGTAAAAACATTGTGTGATGTGGGATCCCCTCACCTGTGTGTAAGTGTTGCAGTCCAGGTACATGTGCCTGGGGAGGTATGATCTGTGTACAATCTGGACTGGCAGGTGTGCTGTGCAGAGCATGGAGGCAGGTCCCAGGCACCGCAGAGATAAAATGTCAGGCGCAGCACTACTGTGCATGCCGCGGCTTGTGTGCAGCACAGTGGAGGGTGCAAGCTATTGTTCACACATTACTGCATGCCGCCAGGTCGCCTGTTACAGCCCTGCTGGAGACAGAGAGACATGGGACACCACCGCAGAGGCAGCATAGCATGTGAAGATGTACATGTGGGCTCCACACCCCAGGCAGCAGATGTCCGCAGGTCATGTGTGCCACAGTAGTGTGGTCGCATCACTACTGTCATCATACTGGACAGATACCACATGCCTGTATAAGTACAGTATGAGCATAGTCAACAGTCGCAGTGACAGAGTAGGCCAATGTACAGTATCCCCGTGGTGCAGACCACACTGCCTACTGTACACCTGGCTAGACACACACCCGAGGGTGAATATACCTTTGAGCCATCACATGTCCCAGTCCATGTAGCTCTGTACAGCCGTCATCACAGGGTGGCTGGGCAATAATCGCAGGTGGGCACAGACATGTTGTACCAGGTGTGATGTGTCATGTGTAGCATATGTTGAGTTGCACAGCCGCTCACACAACAGTATCGGGTGCATGCTGTATACTGTTACATGATGTGTGGAACTGCACTGTGACCCACAAAGTTGAACAGGGCCATCTGGAGACAGGTGGTGTGTAAGCCAGAATGGTGTAACCCATGGTCACACGGGATACACATCAGGCTGCTGTTGGCAGCCATGCTGGTGGCCACCAGTGGTGCCTGCAGTGGTCATACAGACATACCGCACACAGTGTTCTGGCAGGGATGTCCATTGTTGTGATGATGTGTTGCCACGCGGAAGGTAGGTGTGTGTTGTGAATGTTATACATCCAGATGTCACCATCTGGCGCAGTCATGGTCGCTTCGACAGCATCACACACATCCACAGCCGTGTCAGAACCCCTGTCCCGAGAATGGTTGTCAGCTCACCCTTGCACTGTGTGACGATGAGGCACATGGCAGAACACCTCCCACTGGCTGGATAACAGTAAGTCAGCTAGGATGGCTGCTACATGATGCGCCTTAATATGCGCCGTGAGGCATCGTACAATGCTGGTAGCCCAATGAAGTACCTGGAATCACACACAGTACGCCATGGCTGTCATGTAAAACCATGCACAACAATGACTGTGTGACAGACACAAACAATGCGTAGACATGTTGAACATGTACTACACAGCGAGAATTACCCAATGAGGTATGTTGGTAAATTATATCGTGATGTACAACTGTCATCTATGGCCATAGCATGGATGCAGATGCACATGCCCCACAGGCAGTACCACGCTTTTTCGATGTAGGTAGGGGGCATTGCACGCGGTACATGTGACAGTTGCTGTACCGCCACATGTCCTGCATAGCCACATGCGTAGGGTAGCAGTGCGGCATGTTACTGTTGGACATGCTCGTATTATTTGACCATGTCCTTACAGGACATGTGTTACGCGTGTACAACATGGTGTTGTGCCATCATCAAGCTGTGAAGGCGTGTACCCTGGCTGCCGTGCGTACTCTGTGTGACATGTTCTACATGGGTGCAAAGGCACGAGTAACCGCATTGCATGCCCACATGCCCCACACAGGTGCATAGCCTGGAACATACAATATGTAAGAGGTGGGTGTCGGATGATAGCAACCTGGCTAAGAGGAGATGGGTACAGGTGGCAACCCACTACCTTCACCAGGTTCGGCAGGTACGGTGTGCATGTCTATGCACACATTGGCAGCCGAGAAGCTACGGTACAGCAGTACAGGGTTGCATGCATATATGTTCAACAATATCCCTGTGTGTCCCACCATTGGTCTGCTGGCCACAAGTGGGACAGACAGACACCAACAACAATGTGTGAGATAAAGCGATAAGTGTGCACAGCACATCACCGATGCGCTACTGTAGAACAGGCTTACTGTGTAGACATGTGCACAGTAGGTCTGTAGCCATCCCCGCCGGTGACTCAAACACGCGCGCATGCGTGCCGTAACCATACCAATAGTCCAGCCCATGCCACAGACGGATGTGCACGCATCTGTGTATGTACATCTGGGAATGACCAAACATAGCAGTATAGCTGTGGCAGTAAGTTGTGAACAAACATAATGAATGGGTTGTATGTGTGTGAGGGGTGCTGCTACAATACGTGTATGCGTCAGATCGGACGATACTCATCAGTGCCCCTGCTATGTGGTGAACATCCCTGTCCCCATACATGGATACCTATGTTGTGCCCAACACCACGCTCCCCGTGGGAGGGATGGCGGTGTGCAGTGCACCAGCAGACATGGGGCGGCAGCAGGCACTGGATGATTATATGTGGTACCCATGTCAGTCCAGGCAACCATCCATGTGCATCGGATAGCAGGTGTGTAAAGGCACATACAGCACTGTGTTGAATAACAATATCTGTTGGGCACATAGCACCTGCTCAGGGTTAAAGTGCATGCATGGATGTGCGATACCTGCATGCGCCCAGACATTACACCCCACCACAGCAGCGGCAGCCTACCTTGCATACGGCCAGTGTCCACACCATGATGAGATATAGACATGTGTACGTCCATATACACATAAAGGCAATGACATGCATGGAATGGACAGCCACCCCTGCCAATATCAGTAAACCCCCAGGTGGGGTCAGCATCCCAGTGCCAATGTATGTGGCATACCCTGCCATACCATACAGCCCTGCCCAGCAAGGCTGCATGTGCTATCACAGTCCCACATGGCTATGCGACATGGACAAAAGTTGCACTGTCACTATCAACCGGCCCACGCAGTAATGTGGGTGGTGGATGCACCCTGTGGTGTTACAGGTGCTGTGTGGTTGCTGTGGACAACGCGGCGCGGCACACATGCTATGCATGACCTTTCCTGCTAATGTGACATGGTTACACATTGTCCCATGTGTATCACATGTGCAACACAGGTGAGAGCCGTGGGGTGCAGGTTGTGCTCCAACACCCGGACAGTGCTGTGGTGGATGGGCTACATGCAGCAACAACACATGCATGTACAGGCGCCCGGCGTGTATGTGTGCAGTGCCACCACTGACGTGCTCTCATAATGGCTCTGCCAGACGGATGTGTCTAGTGACATATACACAGCATCCAGGTGAACAGTAGAACTGTTGATTACATGGGGACCCGTGCCAACTGATATGGACACAGGTGCAGGCAGGCACACACGACCACAGCATTCTAACATCAACACAGGTGCGGTACAGTGTGATGGAGGTGACACACAGATATGGATATGACACCCACTGCTCAATGGTGTGACGGGCAATACGCCGGCTGTGTCACTGCCATGATGCATCATTTTCAGAGATTACTGTGCAGATGTTGTACATGTCATAGCAAATGTATGTCCAGCAGTATGCCAGCACAGCAGTGTAAATGTGACCTTGTCAACATCATTATGTCTTTACAGATAATGCCATAGCCTCGCCGCCTGCCTTCAGCCGACAGGAAGATGAGGTGATAATACCGCTGCCCAACGACTAACTATGACATACTGAAAACAGCGCCATGGCGCCACTACAGGCGGGCAACAGTGTGAAGACATGTGGCAGGATATGCGCAGGAGGGTGAATAATCGTGGGCGGCCACAACCGCACATATCAACAGATCCGCAGGCACTGCACAGACCTAGCACTGCGAAACAGCTGCGTCAGCTGCAACCGCCAGACAACAAGGTGGGACAGGTGATGGGCCACAAACCCAGCCTCCCCACTCATTCCAACACGGGAGTGAGCTCCTGGGCCAGTCTGGGGACACCTCCAGGGAATGTTAACATGCTGAAACCCTCGGCTAAGCATATCGTGGGAGGTGGGTGTCTCCCAAACCAATCCAGCCTGGAGCCGTGCCTGGCAAGTCAGTGTTGCATGTTTGTATGATAAGTGATGTAGGAGTGGGTGTCATAGTAGCATTACCACATAATGTAGCAAGACATGCTAGGTATATGGCCATGACACAAGCTGCATACTACAGTATGCTAATACGCCAGGTTTGCAGGCGTACATGTGCATAGCACATGCTAATCACGCCAGGTGCATGATGACATGCACAGTGCAAGCCATTACTGTGGGTGATAGTAATAATGGATAATGTGTATACTTTGTATCGCCTCTATACAGGTAATGCGTCTACGGTCGCAGACAGATTACGGGCTATCTGCTTTTGGCGGTAAGACTGTTGCTAGTAATAGGCATGATACGGTGTATAGATATTCCCATGTGTCCAGGTATGACATGCACACCTGGGTCTCGCCCCAGAAGGTCACGGTATACAGGTTGCACCACCCTAATACACACACACGCCACCCATGTACAGTGGCAGATACAACCGTTAGTATAGAACCGCATGACACCACATAACCCATCGGTGATATGTGCAGTCAGCTATGCATACGTTCCGGCAATGCAGTGGAGCAGTGCAGTCCACAATGGCTGCATGTGTAGTATGCATCGGGTACTGCCTTTGGCGGTGTATGCACACAGTACCACATAGTGAGCTGTGATCTGGCCAGAACACAGGTGTTACCGCATCAGACCCATGTGACCTATGCCCCTGCATTGCGCACATCGCTAGACATGGCATTACGACATGTCCCATGCATCGCGGAGTGTCTGTCCGCAAACATTGTCACACCATGACATGACATGACGATCTACATAGCAGACATCCACAATGTCTGCATAGCCTTCGAATGTGGACACTTCAGACTAGTGTACCGGGTTGTATGTCTACATGGGTCACCACAGGGCTGTGTACATGAGATGCCCATCACACACAATTGTCCATGAACCAGACAAACATGGCCAAGTGCGGGTGATACCTACAGGCATGTTGCCACACAGTGCGGCCATCCGGGCAGTGGGTAGGTCACCGCTGCACCCCTGTCCATTACATAGTGGGGTCAATCACCGTAGTGGACCCCTGGACATCCGGATGTGGTACACCAGACAAAACGGAATGCCTGTCTGCAGCCATCAGGAGGTGCCACCAATGTCTACCATATACGCAATGCTGTTGAACAGCAGAACTGGATATGCAGACATGGCGAAATGCAATGCATCCAGGTTAATAACGCGAGATCGCACAGAAAACATACCTGTGTCCTGCTGCCATGCAGTGGCAATAAGTGCCCGGGATTTCCCCACTGTATTAGTTATAGTATTAAGAAGCTTCACACCAAACCACACCTGCACACAGACATCCTTGTTACACATGCATTCTATCTGTAGGACTGTACACATGTAACACTGCACTGTGACATCCAAGCAGATGATGTGGTGCATGTGGTGGGACACCATTGTTACATACAAGTCTGCTACGATACCGCGCATTACGTTTGGCCTATGTGTACGGCTATGACATAGTGACGCCAGCCATGTGTGTACTGTGCCACCTGCCCTTGGCCACACGGGTGTATCACGGTGATGGCCATGCAAACTACCGGCATGAATGTGTGTACCGTGGTAAGCCTACTAAAGACACCTGCTTGATGTGTAGTGTGCACTCCAGGGCAGTATGCAGCCGCCACTATTACATGTCTGGGCTGCATTCACTGGGCTGTGGTGTGTGGGAATGCTGCATGCCACCTGCAATATCACATGCACATGATGTGTCTGCATGTGTGTGTGTCTGCGGTGTATGTCAGCTGCGTGTGCTGTCCGCATGTGCGTGTGTGTGTCCGCATGTGTGTGTGTGTTTATCTGCGGTGTGTGTGTGTGTGTGTGTGTGTGTGTGTGTGTGTGTGTGTGTGTGTGTGCCTGGCGGTGTGTCTGCGTGTGTGTAATGTAACTTACGGTATGTCTTTGTATTCTCCTCCACAGGTGCTGTAGGTGGTGCTGCTCCCGCGGTCCATCTTGATGCTAGTGTGTCCCCACAGATACTAGCGGTGATGACCATGTGCATTGAGGCGCCAGGCAGGGTCGCCACGGGCAGAAGCTGCTGTGCCATTGGAGAACATCCCAACCTAGTGTCCCCTTCATCCCTGCACACGGTTCAGATGCCAGCCACATACCACATCATCACCATTGCCCATAGATGAAGCTGACAGTCAGCGCCTGCTGGCACCGGAAAGCAGGTAAATGTGTGGTGGCTGCAGAAGGTGCGGTACACACCATGTTGCCAGTGTAATGACTGGCGAAGTGCCACATTGAGGCATGTGGCAGGTGCTGCTCGTGGAGTGAGCAACTGCTAGACATGCACCCGCCGCACAGGTGCAGCAGCTGCATAACAGACGCATGCTCGAGACTGTAATGGTGGCACAGGTCATCGCGCCGGCAGAACCAGGAAGGGCAGAGGCTATCGACAGAGGGCCGCAATCATCCTTAAATGAGAAACATCCAGTCATTGGCGTATCGCTCAACAGCAGCTTGCCGATGTTCTGATAGGGAGATTAGGGTGAGATGGTTGGGATCCTCGGACCGAGGCATGGCTATCCTCATGAAAGTACGCGAGCTGTCCATGCTGGAACACCTGGTAGGGGTGAGGGCGAGGGGCACGTGGGCGTGAGGCCAGCAACAATAACACCACCTAGTGCAGGTCGACGGTATGCAAAGTGCCACCTCTCATGCCCACTCATACAGTGCTGGTAGCAGCAGTAGTGCAGCTGGTGCTACACCTCAACCACACACAGGACACAGCAGGCCACATGGACGTGCGGCTCCCTGATGGTCCCAGCGTGACACGGGTTCCAGCCGGACATGTGTCGGCCCGGAGAGTGGGCCACTCTATACCTCCACCCGGTAGTGCCCGCGGCGCACCCTGTGGCAGGCATCGGGTCACGGGCTACAGGCGGACGCGAAAGTGAGCCATACCACCTGCACTGTACAGTCTGGGGCTGCCAAGTATACCCCGCGGTAGGCATCACAGATGACTGAACTGTGTACACACATACCTTACCACACAGCAGCAGACACAACTGTAGGGCTCCACCACATCCACATGCATTCTGCACAGTCATGCTTCCAGTAAATGCACAGGCCCTTACACACACACATGATGTCCATCCATTGGTACAGCCTATGCCCCTGGCAATACACATATCACCCTGGGTATATGATGAAGCCTCTCAAGAAAGTAATCGCGATCTACACCATCGGTGCACGGTTATGCAAACATACTGATGCACAGGTGGACAAGATGCGAGAGGTGTATGTGATGAACATAATACGCTGGCGTGTATGTTGTGGTGGTTGTGTATGGCAGGTGACAGGTGCGTGATGTGACGGGTCGCACTGGACATCAGCGCAGCAGACATACCATGTAGTGCAGGTGCAGCATTCATTGTTTTGTGTACACGGTAGCGCGTGGTATGCGTGCCATTAAGCATGTGTAGCACCATGTTGGTTCAGTTAACCCACATGCCACTCATGGTGGCTTCTGCATGTGCCTACTGGGAGCACTGGGTATTATCAGTCCCCATGTGTAGCTAAGGGGTACTCCATACAGGCACATCTGGCAATGGTCAGCATGTACCACAGGTACTCCACAACCTGCATGGACCCCCTACATAGGTACATAGGGCGCGCACATGTACATACTCAGGCTATGTGCCCTACGTGCATGTGTAATCCTACTGCCAGAGTGTGTGTGTATTGTTAACACCCCTTAGGATGAGTGTGATACCATTATTTCATCGGTCTGCTGTCCCTCTGTCCAGCAGTGACACAGAGATGATGCCTGGCGATACCTATGATTCACACATCCACACGCCATGATTACTCCCGGACAAAGCCGTCAGGGCTTCCTGCCTCACGCATGGGCTGGCAATCCTCCATGTTGTAGGGTCTCTAAGGCATGACCCTGTTCCCCAGCACGTCCTATTCATCTTTAGTGGTGAGGTTTTCGACAGTCAGCTTGTGCCCGTGTTTGCCTGGAGCCTAGGAGGGTAGGAATGTACCATTACGTCCATGTCACCCGGTCGGACATGGCCGCAGTATGTCAGGCACAGGATCACCACACAGAGCAGACGTGCTGGCTGGGAAGCGTATACAGCCGGAGTCCCCTTGGTCGGGCAGCTTGTGACACATGTCCCAGCACCTTTATCCCCGCCGTGGTTGTGGAACGCTTGCAGTGGTCCTTCCTGAAAGTGCTGCAGGCGTGTCAGGTTAGGTACAGCCCAGATGTGTCATCATATTGTACGCAATCATTGGTTCTGATGTGAAGTGTGTTAGGCACAATGAACCCCCTGATGTGGATGTGGATTCCTTCCTGACCAGGTGGCCACAGTGGAATGTCTTCCCAACCACATTGGCATTGTGTGTAAGTTGACAGAGGTTACCGGACAGGTGTGTGGTACCATTTACGTCCCTGAACACGCCCCACCATGTTGAATGGATTACCACCTCACATGTTACTTAGCCGGGTGAACATGTCGTTCCCACTGGGTCAGGTCTGCACTCCTTCCCTGGCAGCATGTAGCAGCAGGCCAGCGGCTCTGGCAAATTCAGTTAGTCCATGTCTGGCGAGGCCCCAGGTGGATGTCCGGTGGTCAGATGGGGTGTTGGGTATGGTGGCCGGTGTGCAGTCATCTGCATACCTTTTGGTCTGCTACAATCCCCCTATGTTTGCATGCGCATTGGAAGGTTGAATGCCGTCGCGGAGGGAGGGGCTCCAGGACTGATTCCCTGTGGGCCTCCCAATTTGACACCAGCTTTGAGTTCTGACATGGCACCAGGTGTTACACAAACCCTGTGTGGTGTGATCTCCATCCATTTGGAAAACCATCAGGTGACATATGTCCCTGCATTACGTATGCCATGGTGAGCTCTTTCCATGAGTCCCACGGGAGTGTGGTTTGAACGCCTCCCGCCAGGTCATGGTAGTCTGTGCAAAACTGACGTACTCCCCCATCAACACGGCCTTAGTGAATCTCCTCCTCCAGACAGGCTAAGCAGGTTTGGGAGGCAGGATCTGCCCCTTGGACTCAAGTCGTTGTGGGTATGTTCCGGTATTGGCTGTACACCACTGTCTGTATTCATGGGCCTTGCAGTATTCCTCCACGCAGCTTTGCAGTACAAGGCTTTGCCAAGCTGATAGGGCAGGAATGTCTACAGTACATAAGAGCACTACCCTGGCGTAGTGGGACCACACCTGCCACGGGCATGCCACATCCAGCGGGACCCAGCCCGTAGGTAAGGCATAAGATGACACAGCTGCCTTATGTGTGGGCGCTTAGGGCCTCAATGAGGTTGGGTAGTTAACAGCCAGGGACACCATCTGGGGCCCAATGGTGCTGTGTGGTTCACCGCTTCTAACTGATATCAGATCACTCCAGGGGCATACCTCTAGGTAGATGTTTGGGAGGCTAGACCTCTGCGGGATGGATACGTCCCCTCTTGGGTGGGTGGATGTGCATGGAACATGTCCGGGCTGGTCGGTTGACAATGTCTGTGGGTTCACAGTGACCATTGTACCATTCCTGGATTAATTCGGCATGACTGTAAAGCCCCACCCATGCGTCCCTACCACAGCTAAGGAAGGCCCTATGGTTGTCTCATGTGCCTCCCTCTGCAGTACCCGACTCCCACAATGCCGGCCTTGGATGATTGTATGTGCGGACCGTATGTTAACGCCTGTATTAATAATGAGTGATGCCTTCCTGGTACTTTCTGGATATTGCTCTGTCATGTATTAGCTCCAACTGTTGTTGTACAGTTTGTCAGTGGTTGGGGTCCACCAGACCATGTGCCTGCCTTCTCGTGGACAAGGTCCTGATGTTACTGGGCATGATCGCTATGTGCAAACATCCCTGGGGTGCTCAGAGAAGGCATCCGTGAAGGGTTTCAGCAGTGCAGCCTGTGTTTACCACTGGCATGGAGGCTCGCTCAGGGTACCGCTGGCCACACCGGTCGTATGGACGGTGTGGTTTGCTTTCGTGAGAGGTCATCATCACTTAGGTCTCCCCGGCGCTGGTGTTGGGGTGCAGGATGTGGATTAACACCAGTGGATCCACACTATAACTGTCTGACATCACCATTGAGGGAATGTACATCCTGTGTAGAGCATATCCTCCCCATGTGTGATGATCAGAACTGGTATACATCCCTAGTGGGTATGGTTCATGGCTGCCCACACAGCAGTCAGGGTGTATGAACACCTGGGACCTGTATGCGAGGGATGTCAGGCGTCTTGGGTAATGTTCTCGGTCTATGTACATGGGTGGTTGGGATGTCACCCACACGGCGGTGTTGTGAGAGCATGCACACTCACCAGTGTCCTCAGAAACCAAGGCTGTGCGGTATCCTGGGATTGGGAGGGTGGTCTGTAGCATGCAACAAAACTGTAGGGCAGTCCTACCTTAAGCGGTTAATTGCAACCTGGATATTCCCTCACGCTGGCTTACAGGCATTCCCTGCCAACATGGAGGTGTGTCCATTATGCATAGAAATGGGGACTCCACCTCCCTTCTGGTGTTATGCCGTCCGGGGGTATGGTCCTGAATGCGTGATATAGGGTATGACCCTACAGTGCTGGGGTGCTCTCAGCAGCTCCCTGACCAATGTTCCCAGTCACTGCACTGACAGTCGATGTCCTCCATACTGAGGGAGGGCATTTGAGGTGTGCAGTCTTGGCTGTAGACCACTGGCAGTGAGCTGCATTATCCCCTGTGTGTGTTCTCCAGGCTTGTGTGTGTGTGGGGTGGTAGGTGGTCATCAACCTAGCCGTTTCGGCCGGTGAGCACTGTGGCGGTGTGGCAGGTGCCTTGCTACAAACCCTTGTAGACCAGGGGCGCATAGCTGACAGCCATACCATGCGAGTATAAGGGGCGCTATGCGCCAAGCATGTCATCCCAGGTAAATGGAACTGGATCCCCAGACTGACACCGTAAATCCAGGACATTACTCGGGCGGGGTGACCCCACATTGAGCCAGTGTAGTGGCATCATACTTGATGAGGGGTGGGATACCGCCCAGGGTCAGGGACATGCCGCCTTGGGCTACACACAATCTGAGTGGCCCTCTATGTGTCCTGTAATGTATCCCAGGGTGGTATGCCACCAGATCGTGAAAGACACCGCATGGGCGCAATGACCACGCCATACCTGCACAGCGCCGCGGAGTGACCCTCGAGTGCGTGTGTTAAGTGTGGCGTGATTCAGCCGCCTCGCAGGCAGCCTACTGTGATCATTCCCTTGTTCAGTATGGTGGTGGTGGTGACGCCGGTAAAGTGTCTGGCAGTGGCGCCACCCATTACAGGTGTGCAAGCAGGCAGTGTGTGCGCCGTTTCTTTGGGTCTTCCCTGTCCGGTTAGTACACCGGGACGCTGAGAACTATGTGTTGCATGTCCTATGTCTTGTGGAGGCAGTGAAGCCTTGTGTGTCTCGCTCTCAGAGGGCTCAGCCATAGGTTCTTCAAGCGACATGTCCTACAGTGCCCCAGGTATGTCATACTGTGTTCATGTGTTTGATTATAGCATTTGGCGGCGGTCACATGTGACACTGGGTATGTGGTGTGTGTGCATTGTGTCCTTCCCTCCCGCTGCTGGTCTTCGCCGGTCATGTGGCTGGGGAGTATACAGCACCCCAAGTCTGGCTATATAGTTAAGGCGTTTGTCACATGTATTATGGCTTCCATTGGGGAGGTGCGGCTTGTCCGTGGTCCATGTGAGGCACCTGTAACAGTGGCCAGGACGCCCAGATTCACCCATCTGAATGGTAGAAGAGGTCGCATTGTAGGCAATTGACCACGACATGCCAGAGGATGAATGCATCTGCTGTGTAGCCGGGTCAGAAGGCACCTCCATAGGGAATGTTGGGGCACACAATAAGGGGATTCTAGGACAGTGTAGTACCCATTTAGTATACATGCATTTTATCTATGTGGGAATACTATGGGAGCAGGTGCAATGCTTTTGTGATGGCCAACAACAGACAGTCGGGATTGCAAGAAGAGAGGTCATATACACATAGACTAAGTGGAGCACCGTGAGTCGATACAGTGTAACGCTATGCCTACACGGTACATGACGCGACATGTCCACACATATACTGGTAACCTGACGCCCTGTGGTCGGGTGTCACAGGCTACGGCGGACAGAGACATCACACATACATGGTACATGACACAGTACAGGTATGGTGACATTCTTGCAGGTGTCGCATCGCAGTGTGCTTTGCCTACTGACCGAAGGTGTCACATGTCAGCTGTGGTGCACAGTGTTCGAACAGTTGGATGCTGTACCGTATAGGAATATACCCCGCATTCTCGCAGGGCTGCACACTCCTGGCGGCACACACACCATTGTGTGCAGATGGGGACACTTCTTGTTTTCAGTGGTCGGCACCTCACAAGACAAATGCAGCTGATGCACCATGTCACAGGGGGTGGTTCTTGCACAGGTGGCCAGTAAGGCTCACAGGTGTGTGGGATTGACAGGTCTCGTAGTGCCAATGCAGCACCACTACTGGGATGGTCACCCTGTGTGGTCAGTGCGTCCCGGGCACAACATTTATATCTGCATACACCCCTCTCTCAACAAGCAGCAGACATACACACTACAAATGTCGCACACACTGACATGGTGGTGGGCCACAGTTCATGCTCCTACACCGGAGGGCCGATGACGTGGTTGCATGTACCACACCATCCACATTGGTGCACCCCACACTGAGGTAGTGGTACAGAGCTCTGTACCATGGTGTACAGTGATGTGGCATGTGGCGTTATACAGTTCCACCCCATCTGTGGTATACATGGGCAACACATTCCTGCAACACATGTTGGTGCCAGGGAATGCCACACCCGTTGCTACATAGCTATGTTTGTGCAGGCATGCAGCGTATGTGGTGGCATCCTGCTGTACCAACACTGCGGTAGTCCCCGCAGCTGTGCCAATATTCGCAATTTGGGTGGTGGTAGGTTAGAGTGGCAATGTGACATATGCTGTTCGAACCCGTGATGGCCGATGGGTATGCATCATGGCAGCACTGTCAGCGGGGCGCGATAGTGGACTATATGCACATGTCAGGTAGGGACGGTGTGGTGACACACCTGTGACCAGCACCTGCACACATGCATGTGGACAGGTGTTTAAACAATTGGTGTACACACAGACTGCCGCTGGCGCGCGGCTGTTACTATGCGCCAATTACCATGACGGCCCCCATGATGGTATGCATGTGGGAGGGGTTGCAACTGTCTTACTTCGACACCAGAGATTACTGCCCCTTTTCGCACGGCTGCAGTAATCGGCACAGTGCCACACCAGTCACATGTAACTCTCTGCTGCCATTACGTGTGTATGCATTGCCACGTTGTGACATGTGTGTCAACATGCATGGAACATGGACTGTGGTTTTAATATCATGTTTCAGCCGTCACAGGCAAACTGTACGGAAGTGGGTATGTGTCCCTGTGAACAACCGGGCCACACCTCTGTAGGGGGGTGCATACCACAAACATGTGTCCGCCTTCCCTCCGCCAGGTGTAATATTACAGACGCCTGTGTACCGCATGCATGTGGGTCCATCACAGGCCTTCGTGCATGTGTCCTGCATGCAGTCCATGCAATAACAGCCTGGAAACCACACATGTGACATATCCGACAGTGTTTCACTGTGGTACAGTTGCAGTCATGTGTCATACCTGTGTCAGGGCTCCGTGGGCATGTGTGTGGATCACCGCCTGTCCGTATACCAGTACTGGGTGGATTCACATCACACCTGTGGGATCATTGATAGTACATGTGTACTCAGCACGCATCGGATCTATTAATCGCCACATAGTCCCTGGACATATGTCACATGCAGTTTCGGACCGTGGAGGCATACTGCTGCAACCGATAACAAAAGCCAGTACGGTGCTGGTATGGCAGCTACAGTGTTCACTTCGGTGAGTACATGTTCAGCCTGCACCCATGGCGCCCCTGTGCTGTCATCTGTGTGTGCGTACGCAGGACTGCGTGTCCACCCCTGCTGCAGGTAATGGGTTTGCTCAAGTCCGTGACTTGGCGTGTGTGCACCATCGGCCTACGCATGCCGGACGGCGCTGCAGAAGCACATACCACGGTGAGCATGGCCGGGTCTGTTGTGTGGCCGACACACGACGGGTCCACAGTCTGCCACCCATGCCGCCGCTTAATCTACATGTGTATGCATGTCCGCTCTGTGCCGAGTCTAAGTGTTCGAGCATGCTCCAGTAAGCAGCTGTGTAGATGGACACACAGTACAGTGCACACCGCGCCCACTGATCGCATTAATACCCCGGTGCATGCCTGTTTCCCTCTTCTTCGCAACTGCCACATCTGTGGCAGTGGTCGGGTTGCTGTTGTGTGGCTGGACACACGATGGTCCACAGTCTGCCACCCATGCCGCCGCACTATGAGTATGCATGTCCGCTGCTCTGTGCCGTAGCTCCAAGTGTTCGAGCATGCCCAGTAAGCAGCTGTGTAGATGGACACAGACATGTACAGTGCACACCGCCACTCACGACCGCATTGATCCCCGGTGCATGCCTGTATCCCTTCGCAACTGAACGCCGCCTGTGGCATGGCCAGGTTGGCGCTGTTGTGTGGCTGGACACACACACGATGGTCCAGTTCGCTGCCACCCATGCCGCCGCATTCATGTGTGTGCATGTCTGCTCTGGTGCCGAAGTCCAAGTGTCTGGAAGCATGCCCAGTAAGCAGCTGTGTAGATGGACACACAGTACAGTGCACACCGCCCCCACCGGCATTGACATGCCTGCCCTTCGCCGCAACTGCTACGCCCGCAATCGGAAGTTGCTGTTGTGTGGCTGGACACAACACGCATGGTCCACAGTTCTGGCCGGTCGCATGCCGCCGCGACCGCGTGTATGCATTACATCTGCTCTGTGCCGTTCAAGTCTGAGCATATTACGCCAGTAAGCAGCTGTGTAGATGGACACACAAGTACAGTGCACACCGCGCCTGACTGCATTGATACCCCGGTGCATGCCTGTTTCCCTTCGCAACTGCCACGCCTGTGGCATGGCCGGTTGTTGTTGTTGTGGCTGGACACACACGACGGTCCTCGCCAGTCTGCCAACCACGCCGCCGCATCATGTGTAGCGTATGCCCGTTTCAGCTCTGTGCCGAAGTCTAAGTGTCTGAGTATGCCCAGTAAGCAGCTGCCGTGTAGATAGACACACAGTACAGTGCACACCGCGCCTGATCATCATGCTGATACCCACCGTGAGCATGTCTGTCTCCCTTTGCAACCGCTTAGGGTGAGAGGCATGGCCAGTACATCTACCAGGAAACACACCGACAGTCGCACCGATGTCTGCTACTAGGCGTAGCCACGCGACAATGACATCCTGCATAGCCATGGTGACCATCCAGGTGACTCATATGCGGGCTTCGCTCGTGCCACATTACGGCTGGCATCCTGCATCCCAAATACCGGATGCCCTCTTATAGGGTGGTATATACTGTCGGCGTGGTGCATCCCGTATTCGCGTCGTGGATGTACCGGGCTCAGTAGTTATTTGGTATTCCTGACTGCAGCACTACCATGTTACTGTACGGCCACCTTGGGATGGTAACAGGCTGTGTGATCATGCGCGACTCTGTCTTTCATTCCCTATCGGATCGCATTGCCTCTGCAGATGATATACCACCCACCTAGGGTATGTTTCGCTCCTGACAGTGCTGAGCATAGTATCCCGTGAAGCGATTCTGTAAATGCTTCATGCTGTAGTGAGTTCATGTAGGTAGGCGAGGTCTCGACTTCCTTCTTGGCCCTTCCCTGTGTGTGTGAGTGTGTGTGTGTTTCCAGCTGCCTCTTCTGCAGATGAACATGCTTTTTAGACGCTTCATAACACATACCTTGGCTATTGCCAAGCTATTCTCTCTGATGCTGGTGATGTCACCGCCTAGAAGTATGCCTCTGACAGCGCTTGTGCTCAGTAAACTCGGTAGCGCTGCTCTGTAAATGCTTCATGCTGCAGTGAGTTCATGTAGGTGCGAGGGTTCGATTTCTCGCCCCAGTGTGTGTGTGTGTGTGTGTGTGTTTCCAGCTGCCTCTGCAGATGAACATGCTTTTAGATGCTTCACAACACATACCTTGGCTATTGCCAGCTATTCTCTTACGGGTGATGTCACCCACCTAGAAGTATGCCTCTGACAGCGCTGTGCTCAGTAATCTCGGTAGCACGTTCTGTAAATGCTTCATGCTGTAGTGAATTCATGTAGATAGGCATAGGTTCGACTCTCGGCCCTTCCCTGTGTGTGTGTGTGTGTGTGTGTGTGTGTGTGTGTGTGTGTGTGTGAGTTTCCAGCTGCCTCTGCAGATGAACATGCTTTCAACACATACCTTGGCTATTGCCAGCTATTCTCTACGGTTGATGTCACCCGCCTAGAAGTATGCCTCTGACAGCGCTGTGCTCAGTAAACTCGTAGCACGCGTTCTGTAAATGTTTTGCGCTGTAGTGAGTATCATGTAGATAGGCGTAGGTCTGACCTCGGCCCTTCCCTTTGTGTGTGTGTGTGGGGGTGTGTGTTTCCAGCTGCCTCTGCAGATGAACATGCTTTTAGACGCTTCGCAACACATACCTTGGCTATTGCCAGCTATTATCATACGGGTGATGTCACCCGCCTAGAAGTATGCCTCTGACAGCGCTGTGCTCAGTAATCTCGGTAGTGCGTTCTGTAAATGCTTCATGCTGTAGTGAGTTCATGTAGATAGGCGTAGGTTCGACTCTCGGCCCTTCCCTGTGTGTGTGTGTGTGTTTCCAGCTCCCTCTGCAAATGAACATGCTTTTAGACGCTTCACAACACATACCTTGGCTATTTCCAGCTATTCTCTTACGGGTGATGTCACCCACCTAGAAGTATGCCTCTGACAGCACTGTGCTCAGTAATCTCGGTAGCGCGTTCTGTAAATGCTTCATGCTGTAGTGAGTTCATGTAGATAGGCGTAGGTTCGACTCTCGGCCCTTCCCTGTGTGTGTGTGTGTGTGTGTGTGTGTGTGTGTGTGTGTGTTTCCAGCTGCCTCTGCAGATGAACATGCTTTTAGACGCTTCGCAACACATACCTTGGCTATTGCCAGCTATTCTCTTACGGGTGATGTCACCCAGCCCAGAAGCATGCTCTGACAGCCGTGCTCAGTAATCCTCGTAGCGTTTGTAAATGCTTCGTGCTGTAGTGAGTTCATGTAGATAGGTGATGTTCGACTCGGCCCTTCCCTGTGTGTGTGTGTGTGTTTCCAGCTGCCTCTGCAGATGAACAAGCTTTTAGACGCCGCAACACATACCTTGGCTATCAGCGGCCATTCCTTTACGGATGCTGTCACCCACCTGTACATGTGCCTCTGATGGTGGTGTGTCGGTGGTCCACGTGAGCATTCCATACCTGTGTCATACGCTTGCGCAGTTGGGTATATGGGGGTGTGGTCAATCACCATGCCTGCCACATGTGTGTGTGTCCATGCTCCCAGCTGCATGGGTTCATAGGAAAATGGCCTTGAGGTTTACGCAGAACACTCATATCCTGCCGCCATCCCTGTGCTTGTGGATGGTGGGACGCAGCTCGTGGTACCGCTTTGTGTGCCTGTTGTGGTCGGCGCATCGCCGTAGCGTGTTCTCCACGCACCCTGCTATGGTGTGGTGGGGTGGTGCTGTGTAAATTACACTCCACGGCCTGCCACATGTGTCCGCCTGTATCTCTGTCATTGTATATCTACCGCACTTATGGTGCCCGGTGATTGCTGCTCCAGCATGGACAGCTGTCTTTCCCATGTATCACATATTTGCGGGCTGACACATATAACTGTGGTAATGCTGCATATCCACTCATTGTCCATGCACCGTCCGTATTCCAGAACACCCTAATGACATCTTCTGGATATCGGGCAGACAGCTATCCTTGCTGTCCTGACACTGTACCCGCACACGCCATACACCTTGTGTGTACTTGCCTATTTATGGTGTGTGTATGTCTACCTGTGCTGTATGCATGGCTCGTGTGTGTCCCGCTATAGCCATCTGTGCAGGTGTCGCCACTATGGGTAATCCTTGTGGACCGCTGTTTCATGTGCACGTCTGCACATACCTGCAGACCGTACTTACCCCTATGGCAGCGGCCTTAGATCGACTGCTGCCCTAGGCTGTAAGGCTCCATGGCCCACCACCACAGAACATGGTGCCCCATCTTGGTATACCTACATGACACACCTACTAGACAGGTGGTTTTACTAGTGCGCCTGGGCAGCCGCAGGATTGGCGTATGCCTACGGCTGGATATGGGCACATCACAAGGCATACGTCTACATTTGGTGTTTTACGATGTGTAGGTTATAATATCAGAGGGGGGACCTCATCAGCTATGCTATAGAATGCGGATTTAGATGGATTAGTAGGTGGAGGGTTGGCCACACACCAGGGCTGACCGATGGAACACTGATGAGGCCTCTTTTGAGAAGCAGGTGGAGCAAACCCCCATAACGGGAATGTAGTTTAGGTACAGATGTAGAGTTAACACACATTTGTCCACTCTTTCAGTTCTGTACCACTGTATTACAGTGATATGCTATGCATATCTTCCATATACATTGTTAAATCTTTGATTGATGAGTATTCGGCATAGTACAATATCATATAATACATGTGTTAATAGGATGCTTTCTGAGATGTTAACATATGTGTGTGGTTAACATTGTGTCTGTGCTTTCTATGCTGTGGTTACATGTTCATTGTTTGCATAGAAAGTAACAAATGGAAGTGTAGGGGGGATATTTAAAGCCTGGATGCTTCTATGTTATGTGTAAGTCTCACTGAGCCTACAGGTGATAGCGCTTACATGTCTATGAAGTAACCTTTTGATACCATATGTGACCTGTCGTGGGCAAAATGTCTACGTTGACTGTTTCATCTACCTATGTGTGACTTGGTTTGTGTGCCATAAGGTGCCAGCGGGTCTTTGATGTTGATTAGGTGTATTCCATGGTCAATTGACATTAATCCTATTAATTCACTGAAGGATGTTCTTCATTGGTGGGAACGCCATAGTTTGACCATCGTATGGCTTTCCTAGCTGACGTTGATATTGTGCCATTGGTATGTGATCCACAGGTAACCCATTTGTTCTGCGGTATGGAAGCATGTGATCCCTATTTCGGTGCTGGCAGATTGAGTGCTGTGTACGCCGGTATTCGCACAGTGGTCTGGCTGTGTATGGGGAGTGTCTACTGTTGTCCCTATCTGTATTTCCTGTGTTATGCCTCACTGCAGCTGTGTGGTTACACCAGGTTCGCGGTTATGGGTGCCATCTTGGTCCTACGCTTGTCCATCCCTAGCGATTGTCTACAGACACTGGTATGGAGCAGTACACATTTCACACCTGCATTTAGCATTAGCCGGTGGATGCTTTGCACTATCAGTGGGGAGCAAGGCACGTGCTACTCCCACATCCCTCCCACGGTGCGGGACAACGTATTATCTGCCAAACAACACCGAGCCCAGTTTCTGCATACCCACGATCCCATGGCTGCAACCCTCGACGGTACCCATTACACATCCGGCATGTGTGCGGGAATGGGATGTGGACGCACCTCTATGGACTCTACAATCTGGGAATATCTGTACATATGTCCTGCATTCCGTGGACAGTTGTTGTCAACCCTGAACATGCTGGGGGTGCATATGTCTGGCTGTACCGTAGTCACGGCTGTCAGTTCTTCTGGGTCTCTCGATCGTAGCTGGTTGACATTGCACGGATGAATCTCTGGGGTCCTACTATGAACACCATTGTGCATATGTACAGTGTAGACCTTGTTGGACTGTGTCCATCTGGCTAGTGGGTTTGACTGCTGCTGTATGTTCCCCAATCGCAGATGTCTGCTTGCTACCCATATTATGTAGTGCTACGTTAACCAGGGTATTCTAAACTGAAACCGGATTGTGTAAATCCAATGATGCAGGCTAGGAGATGCTTTAAGTAATCCTCAAATGTCCCATTAGGATATGTCCGCCACTGTATTGTCAAACTGACACAACCAAAACATGTAGATCCTATTAATTCATTGAAGGATGTTCTTTATAAGCGTGAACGCCATAGTTTAAGGATCCTATGACTTTCCTAGTTGACGTTGTTGGTGTGCCATTAGTATGTGTTCCGCAGGTCGCCCATTTGTTTCGCGGTGTGGAAGCGAGTGATCCCCATTCACTTGCTGGCAGATTGAGTGCTGTGTACGCCGGTATTCGCACGGCGGTCTGACTTTGTATGTGGAGTCTCTACTGTAGTCCCTATCTGTATTCCCTGTGTTTTGCCTTACTACAGCTGTGTGATTCCACCAGGTTTGCAGTTATGGGTGCCATCTTGGCCGTACGTTTGTCCATCCATGGGAACTGCCTAATGGACACTGGTATAGGGCTGTACACATTTCACAGCTGCATTTAGCATTCTCCGGTGGATGATTTGCATTATTAGTGTGGAGTAACGCATATGCCATACCCACATCCCTCACACGGGGCGGGACAACGGATCATCTGCCAATCAACACCGAGACCCATTTCTGCATACCCACGATCCCATGGCTGCAACCCTTGACAGTACCCGTTGCACATCCTCCATGTCTTGCGCGGAATGGGATGTGGGCGACTTCTATGGACTGGACAATTTGGGGATTTCTGTGCATATCACCTGCATTTCATGGACAGTTGTCATCAACCTTGAACACGCTGGTGGTGCATATATGTAGCTGTGCCGTAATACGGCTGTCGCTTCATCTGGGTCTCCCGATCGCAGCAGGTTGACATTGCGTACGGATAAATTTTTGGGTCCTACAATGGACACCAATGTGCATATGTAAAGTGTAGAACTTATTGGACTGTGTCCATCTGGCCAGTGGGTTTGACTGCTGCTGTATGTTCAGCAATCACGGATGTCTGTTTGAGTACCCATATTATGTAGTGCTACGTAAACCGGGATTTCCGCCACTGAACCCAAATGGTGTAATTCCAATGATGCAGGCTAACAATTTTTTATTTTACATTTGTTGACCGGGCTAGTCTGGCTGGATACATGTCCATTTTCAGCAGAGGCCCGAGGAGAAAAGCTCCAGTATAAGCTAAGAAAAATTACAATAAGATATAAATCTAATTATTCTAAGATATAACTACAATCAGAGAAAATAGAAAACATTGGAGTGAGGATAAATTCAAGAAAATCACTTAATTGCTTTAAGTAATCCGCAGATATCCCATTGGGACATTCCCGCCTCTGTATTGTCAAATTAACAGGAACAAAACATGTAGATCCTATTAATTCATTGAAGGATGTTCTTTATATGTGTGTACGCCATAGCTTAACCATCCTATAACCTTTCTAGTTGACATTGTTGGTGTGCCATTAGTATGTGTTCCGCAGGTCGCCCATTTGTTCCGCGGTATGGAAGCGAGAGATCACCATTCTCTTGCTGGCAGATTGAGTGCTGTTTACGCCGGTATTCGCACGGCAGTCTGACTTTGTATGTGGAGTCTCTACTGTAGTCCCTATCTGTATTCCCTGTGTTTTGCCTTACTACAGCTGTGTGATTCCACCAGGTTTGCAGTTATGGGAGCCATCTTGGCCGTACGTTTGTCCATCCTTGGGAAATGCCTACTGGACACTGGTGTAGGGCTGTACCCATTTCACAGCTGCATGTAGCATTCTCCGGTGGATGATTGTCATTATTGGTTGGGGTAAGGCATGTTCTATACCCACATCCCTCCCACGGGGCGGGACAACGGATTATCTGCCAAACAACACCGAGCCCCATTTCTGCATACCCACGATCCCATGGCTGCAGTCCTCGACGGTACCCATTATACATTCTTCATGTGTGCGGGACTGAGATGTGGATGCACATCTATGGACACGGCCATATGTGCATTTCTGCTCATATGTTCTGCGTTTCATGGACACCTGTCATCAACCTTAAACACGCTGGTGCTGCATATGTATAACAGTGCCGTAGTCATGGCTGTTACGCCTTCAGCGTCACTTCCTCCATCACGTTTATCTTGCATAGGGCTAAATTTTTGGGTCCTACAATGGACACCAATGTGCATATGTAAACTGTAGAACCTGTTGGACTGTGTCCATCTGGCCAGTGGGTTTGACTGCTGCTGTATGTTCCCCAATCGTGGGTGTGTGTTTGACTACACATATTATGTAGTGCTACGACATCCAGGTCTTTCAAACCTGACACCAAATGGTGTACATCCAAAGATGCAGGTTAGCAACTGCTTTACATAATCCTCTGAAGTCACAATACGAAATATCCGCCACTGTATTGTCAAAATAACACCACCATGACATGTGGATCCTATTAATTCATTGAAGGATGTTCTTTACATGTGGGCCCGCCATAGCTTGACCATCCTATAACCTTCCTAGTTGACGTTGGTGGTGTGCCATTACTATGTGTTCCTCAGATCGCCCATTTGTTCTGCAGTATGTAAGCGCGTGAACCCGATTTTCTTGCTGGGAGATTGAGTGGTGTCTATGGCGGTATTCGGACGCCGGTCTGGCTTTGTATGCGGGGGGTGTGTACTGTGGTCCCTATCTGTATTTTCTGTGTTATGCCTTACTGCAGCTGTGGAATTACACGGGTTTGCAGTTATGGGTGACCATCTTGGTGACGTTTGTCCGTCCATGGGAAATGCCTACTGGACACTGGTATAGGGCTGTACACATTTCACAGCTGCATTTAGCATTCTCCGGTGGATGATTTGCATTATTAGTGGGGAGTAACGCATGTGCTATACCCACATACCTCCCACGGGGCGGTACGACGGATTATCTGCCAATCAACACCGAGCCCCATTTCTGCATACCCACGATCCCATGTCTGCAGCCCTCGACGGTACCCATTGCACATCCTTCATGTGTGCGGGAATGGGATGTGGGCTGCGATCTATGGACTCGGCAACCTGGGGAGTCCTATTCATATGTCCTGCATTTCATGGACACTTGTCATCAACCTTGAACACGCTGGTGGTGCACATATCTAGCTGTGCCGTAGTCACGGCTATTAGTTCTTCTGGGTCTCTAGATCGCTGCTTGTTCACAATGCATACCGATAAATTTTTTGGTCCTACAATGGACACCAATGTGCATATGTAAAGTGTAGAACTTATTGGACTGTGTCCATCTGGCCAGTGGGTCTGACTGCTGCTGTATGTTCAGCAATCACGGATGTCTGTTTGAGTACCCATATTATGTAGTGCTACGTAAACCGGGTTTTCCGCCACTGAACCCAAATGTTGTAATTCCAATGATGCAGGCTAACAATTGCTTTAACTAATCCGCAGAGATCCCATTGGGACATTCCCGCCTCTGTATTGTCAAATTAACATGAACAAAACATGTAGATCCTATTAATTCATTGAAGGATGTTCTTTATATGTGGGTACGCCATAGCTTAAGCATCCTATAACCTTCCTAGTTGACGTTGTTGGTGTGCCATTAGTATGTGTTCCGCAGGTCGCCCATTTGTTTCGCGGTATGGAAGCGAGTGATCCCCATTCACTTGCTGGCAGATTGAGTGCTGTGTACGCCAGTATTCGCACGGCGGTCTGACTTTGTATGTGGAGTCTCTACTGTAGTCCCTATCTGTATTCCCTGTGTTTTGCCTTACTACAGCTGTGTGATTCCACCAGGTTTGCAGTTATGGGTGCCATCTTGGCCTTACGTTTGGCCATCCATGGGAACTGCCTAATGGACACTGGTATAGGGCTGTACACATTTCACAGCTGCATTTAGCATTCTCCGATGGATGATTTGCATTATTAGTGCGGAGTAACGCATATGCCATACCCACATCCCTCACACGGGGCGGGACAACGGATCATCTGCCAATCAACTCCGACACCCATTTCTGCATACCCACGATCCCATGGCTGCAACCCTCGACAGTACCCATTGCAAATCCTCCATGTGCGGGAATGGGATGTGGACGCATATCTATGGACTCGACAATCTGGGGATTTCTGTGCATATGTCCTGCATTTCATGGACAGTTGTCATCAACCTTGAACACGCTGGTGGTGCATATATGTAGCTGTGCCGTAGTCACGGCTGTCACTTCATCTGGGTCTCCCGATCGCAGCCGGTTGACATTGCGTTCGGATAAATTTTTGGGTCCTACAATGGACACAAATGTGCATATGTAAAATGTAGAACATGTTGGACTGTGTCCATCTGGCCAGTGGTTGTGACCGCTGCTGTATGTTCCCCAATCGCGGATGTGTGTTTGACTACACATATTATGTTGTGCTACGAAACCCATGTTCTACTACGATTAGCCCAAATGGTATTAATGTAATGCTGCAGGTTGGCAACTGCTTTAAGTAATCCTCAGAAGGCCCAGTAGGACATATACGCCACTGTATTGTCAATATAACACAGCCAGGACATGTAGACCCTATTGATTCATTGAATGATGTTCTTTATAAGCGGGAACGCCAGTGTTTAAACATCCTATGACCTTCCTAGTTGACGTTGTTGGTGTGCCATTGGTATGTGTTCCACTGGTTGCCCATTTGTTCCGCAGTATGGCAGCGAGTAATCCCCATGTTGTTGCTGGCAGATTGAGTGCTGTGTACGCCGGTATTCGCACGGCGGTCTGGATTTCTATGGGGAGTGTCTACTGTAGTTGCCATCTGCATTTCCTGTGTTATGCCTTACTGCAGCTGTGTAATTCCACCAGGCTTGCAGGTATGGGTGCCATCCTGGTCGTAGGCCTGTCCATCCATGGGGATTGCCTACTCGACACTGTTATGGCCTGTACACATTCCACACCTGCATTTAGCATTATCCGGTGGATGCTTTGCATTATTAGTGGGGAGTAGGTCATGTGATACACCCACATCCCTCCCACGGGGCGGGACAATGGATTATCTGCCAAACAACACCGAGCCCCATTTCTGCATACCCAAGATCCCATGGCTGCAACCCTCGACAGTACCCATTACACATCCTTCATGTGTGCGGGACTGGGATGTGGACGCACATGTATGGACATGTCGATCTGGGGATTTCTGTTCATATGTCCTGCATTTCATGGACACCTGTCATCAACCTTAAACACGCTGGTGGTGCATATGTCTAACTGTGCTGTAGTCACGGCTATTGCATCATCTGGTGGTCGGAAACAGCTGGATGGAGTTCTGTTAGAAGGTATTTTTGGGTCCTACAATGGACACAAATGTGCATATGTAAAGTTAGATGTTGCTGGACTGTGTCCAACTGGCCAGTGGTTTTGACTGCTGCTGTATGTTCCCCAATCGTGGATGTCTGTTTGACTACCCATTCTACGTGGTGCTACGTAAACCAGGTGTTTTAGAACTGTGAATAAATGGTGTATATCCAAAGATGCAGGTTAGCAACTGCTTTAAATTAACCTCAGACGTCCCAATAGGACATATCCGTCACTGTATTTTCAACATAACACCACCGGAACAGGTTGATCCCCTATGTATTCATTGAAGCATGTTTTCTTTATAGGTGGGAACGCCATAGTGTACATATCCTAGGTGATGTTGTTGGTGTGCCATTAGTATGTGTTCCACAGGTCGCCCATTTGTTCCGCAGTATGGTAGCGAGTGCTCCCCATTTTGTTGCTGGCAGATTGAGTGCTGTGTACGCCGGTTCACGGGCGGTCCGACTTTGTATGGGGAATGTCAACTGTAGTCCCTATGTGTATTTCCTGTGTAATGCCTTACTGCGGCAGTGTAATTCCACCGGGTTTGCAGTTATGGGTGCCATCTTGGTCGTACGCTTGTCCATCCATGTGAATTGCCTACTGGACACTGGTATAGGGCTGTACACATTTCACACCTGCATTTAGCATTCTCCGGTGGATGCTTTGCATTATTAGTGAGGAGTAAGGCAGGTACTACGCCCACATCCCTCCCACGGGGCGGGACAATGGATTATCTGCCAAACAACACCGAGCCCCATTTCTGCATACCCAGGATCCCATGGCTGCAACCCTCGACAGTACCCATTACACATCCTTCATGTGTGCGTGACTGGGATGTGGACGCACATGTATGGACATGTCAATCTGGGGATTTCTGTTCATATGTCCTGCATTTCATGGACACCTGTCATCAACCTTAAACACGCTGGTGGTGCATATGTCTAACTGTGCCGTAGTCACGGCTATCGCATCATCTGTTTTTCAGAAACGGCTGGAGGGAGTTCTGTTAGAAGGTATTTTTGGGTCCTTCAATGGACACCAATGTGCATATGTAAAGTTAGATGTTGCTGGACTGTGTCCAACTGGCCAGTGGTTTTGACTGCTGCTGTATGTTCCCCAATCGCGGATGTCTGTTTGACTACCCATTCTACGTGGTGCTACGTAACCAGGTGTTTTAGAACTGTGAACAAATGGCGTACATCCAGAGATGCAGGTTAGCAACTGCTTTACATAAACCTCAGACGTCCCAATAGGACATATCTGTCACTGTATTTTCAACATAATGCCACCAGAACATGTTGATCCCCTATGTATTCATTGAAGCATGTTTTCTTTATAGGTGGGAATGCCATAGTTTACATAACCTAGTTGACATTGTTGGTGTGTCATTAGTATGTGTTCCACAGGTCGCCCATCTGCTCCGCGGTATGGTAGCGAGTGCTCCCCATTTTGTTGCTGGCAGATTGAGTGCTGTGTATGCCGGTGTTCGCACGGCGGTCCAACTTTGTATGGGGAATGTCAACTGTAGTCCCTATGTGTATTTCCTGTGTTACGCCTTACTGCGGCTGTGTAATTCCACTGGGTTTGCAGTTATGGGCGCCATCTTGGTCGTACGCTTGTCCATCCATGAGAATTGCCTACTGGACACTGGTATAGGGCTGTACACATTTCACACCTGCATTTAGCATTCTCCGGTGGATGCTTTGCATTATTAGTGGGGAGTTAGGCAGGTGCTACGCCCATATCCCTCCCACGGGGCGGGACAACGGATTATCTGCCGAACGACACCGAGCCCTGTTTCTACATACCCAGGATCCCTTGGCTGCAACAGCTGACAGTACCCATTACACATCCTTCATGTGCGGGACTGGGATGTGGGCCTTACATCTATGGACTCGGAACTCTGGGGATTTCTGTGCATATGTGCTGCATTTCATGGACAGCTATCATCAACATTGAACATGCTTGCGGTGCATATGTCTAGCTGTGCCGTGGTCACGACTGTCGGTTCTCATGGTTGGCGGTGAAAGCTGGCACGCATACCGTACGGGAAAATTTTTGGTCCTACAATGGACACCAATGTGCATATGTAAAGTGTAGAGCTTGTCAGACTGTGTCCATGTGGCCAGTGGTTTTGACTGCTGCTGTGTGTTCACCAATCGCGGATGTCTGCTTGACTACCCATAGTGTGTAGTGCTACGGAAACCATGTTTTCTGAAACCGGAACCAAATGGTGTACATCCAATGTTGCAGGTTAATAACCGCTTTAATTAATCCCCAGAGGTCCTGGTTGGGAAGTATCGCCACTTTATTGTCAGAATGACACCTCCATACTAGGTAAATCACGGGCACTTTGGCCCGGTCTTACCGGCCATTTGCAAGTGTAATTAGCAGACACGTGTCAATACATGTATAATAATACATATTGTCATACCGAAGTTAATCTATGTTATTTGGACAATGGCTTCTGCTATTGACATCCGTTGCTGTGGGTGTTGCCGGTTACCATACACATGGCTTTCTCAAAGGCCGAATTCACAATTCTGAACACTACTGTGGTCTCCTTTAAGGACCCTGTGCCAGTGGTCAACAGTACTGCAGCCACTGCATCACTTACATATGCCGCTACCGGGTACCTACAGGACTGCATGGATCAGGCATTCCTTACCCAACTGTGGTTCATTGTACCAATGCCAAGCATCCAGTGTGGTGTACCCCAGCCATACACAAGCTGTACAATGAGAGGAGGTGGCTACTACAAGGCAGAGCAGACACCTTGTGAGGTATGACACCCTTGCTCATTATATGTGTAGAGCTACAGGCTGTCATGACATGGTCCGGGCAGGTTCCACAGATATATCTCCATGGACCTGGCAGACAATCATACAGCCTTCATTTGCTATGCTGGACACCTGGGAGGTAACTCACACATATGCTCTGACTGGGTTCACAATGATGTGGAGTTTACTGAACATACACACATTGCCAACATACGGGCTGACAGGTTCGGTGAAGACATCTCCACCCCCCCCCACATGGAGAGATGTCTGTACCAGCGGTTTGTGGTCCCCGAATGTTCTGTCACGCATGGGTGGGACATGCTCTCTCCAGGGTAGTGAACATAGCATCCATGGGACCAGCTGGTGTCCCGACTGTGTACTCCGCGATCTCATTGAGGAATTAGACCCACAGTTAGGACAGCTGTTTATTCTTAGCCTCACCTCGGGTAACATACCCAGGTTGTGTCGCACGGCGACTGTAGTCCCACTTCACAGGGCCAGTTCCTCCACTGACCCTGGTTATTACTGTCCCATTACCATGAGGAGACCTATCTGCAAAGACATGGGGAGGGATCATACTGCGGCTCGTAGATGATGACATAGGGGACCTGCGTACTTTGCATCCAACCCGGTTTGGCTTGGTCAGGGGCGGTTCATGCGTTTAAATCCTGGTTGACGTTTTAGGGACAGTCACCGAGGCCATTGATGGGGGTCTTGCAGTCCATACAGCCTACCTCGACCTGGCAAAGGCCTTCAACACAATACCCCCCTCGGGTATCATTGATAAACCCATCGGCTTGGATGTGAACACGCATATCGCAGGATGGGTTGCAAACTGGCTAGGTGACACACCCACGGTCATAGTTGCTGGCAGCATGTCGGACCTACTGCCTGTCGCAGGCGGTGTCCCACAGGGCTCTGCCCTGGGTCCACTCTTTTTCTACATCTACATTTCCACAGAACAGGCACACACAGGGGTGTTATGGCTGACATTGTTTGTAGATGACTGCGAACCGGGTGCCATAGTGGGACAGACATCTGACACAGATATCCTTCAAAGGGGCCTCCCAGATATGTATATCTGCTGTCAGGGACATGGCCTACAGCTAAATGCCAGGTAATGTAAAGTCATACCCGTCGAGGAGAACAAGGTCACCCCTGTCCGGCATATGGGTGGCAGTCCACTGAGCACGGGGGTAATTACCAGGGTTCTGGGGACCCAGGTTGTCGGTCACCATTCGTTCAACACACACGTTGCTATCGTGGTTCGGTTGGACTTCTACATTGCCCACCTGTTCGTGCAGGGATTCACATCTAGATCAGGGTAGGTCATTGTCTCCTTTTACTCATTACATGTTAAACCTATGATTGAGTACATTGCCCCATTCAGAGGGTATCTGACCCGACACCTACAGCAGCTGGGAAGGCCCCATAGGTTAATCGTCGGACAGATGCAGGGTGTCAGGGATTTGTGTTATGCTGCCCCACTGTTAGGACTCCTGCTCCATTCAGTCACATACCTCTTGTTCGGTGTTGACCTGTGCCTGACATACAAGGCCATGTCGACCCATATTTGATGACTATGCTTCACCTACTGGATCTACATCCCTCGGAACCACAAGGGCAGGTGACGTGAACCTTGACGCGGTCATTAATAGGATGTGTTGGAGTGACACATACGTCACCCAGACACTCACTATGCTGTGGATCTACATCACAGTACATGTGAGACAGAGATCCTTGCTAGCCTTGTTCAAGGGGGATCTTGTCCGTTGGATGGGGTATTGCAGATATACCCCAGGGATTACATCATTGTCACTGCTTGACAGAGGTACAGCAATATAATAGGCATTTTATCTCCAGACCGGAAGGTTGGCAAAGGAATCCTAACTATGGCCTAGAGTTATGGCTGACCTTGGGTAGATAGCCTACCCTGTACCTATGGACCTATGAACCTATGTTCATAGTTTGTCCCATTTACACTTGTCTATCCCCTATCCTCTTTCTCATGTGTATATTTCTGTGGCACGTGATTGACCTCTGTATTACCTGCAGGTATGCTGTCTACAGTGCACATACGTCACGGTTGATTACAGTGTATCTGTGTCCCTACCACTGTGATACTGAGGACTACCACACATCCTTCACAGCATTACATGCATATGTCCATTCTATTATTCTTTGGCCTATGGGGGGGTGTTAAGGCAATGGTTACACGTGTCCCTGTTTGTGCGCGTGTCATGGTGGTCTTTGACCGCCTCCGCTAGTCGTGGGATGGACGGTAGTGTTGGTGTGTGTTTGGCATGTGTTTTCACTGCCGGTACATCTGTGGAGGTGTGGTTGGCACATGTTCCTCTTTGCAGGGGGCTCCATCCCGGTGTTTTGTGTCATGCATCTACACTTGGCACGTGCCATATGTCCTGTGCTATTCCCACAGTCGTGTATGCCTTCATGCATTACTACTGCGTGTTACTGGCTGTTTGTATGTGGTACACATGGCGATTGTGGTGGTTGGCTTGGCCTATTCCCATGCTATGACATACACATCTGTCAATTAAGTTGTTAAAATCAGACTGTAACACTCCTTAGGCTTTTCAAAATGACAGTCAATAACACAGGAAGCTCAGTTTCGCAACGTTTTAATAGTGTACACCAGGAGGCAGATAACTATGCAGTACAAGTATAGAGTTTTGTCTGACTCTATACAGGAAGCAGCTTTGTTTATATTGTGTTTACAATCAGCTTTTGCCCACCTTAATGACGTGGTCAGTCACAGGGCATTTACATCACTATAGTCCACAATATTCTATTCATAAGGTGCTGAGGTAATGCTTATCAAAAGTTTTCCCATGAGAATAGCACAGCCTTGCAAGGCACCTGGTCAATTACAATGTCCTTCTGTAAATGTTGCTCTTTCAAGGTTCCAAGCCTGTTCGGATACAATAGTCAGTTCATTCCCTAATACGTTCCTTTGTCTCTCTGGTGAGCAGCTGTACTCTATCTTCGATAGAGCTCACAAGGCCATCCTCCTCAGTGGAAGGAAGAAAGATATACATGTACATACATTTATTATTCTCTAACCCAGCAGATAATTAATGCTGAATGACATAAGCCTGCTGAACTGGTTACTGCCAGGGTCAGAGTTCATTCACACTGCAGCTAAGCTTCAGGCAATTGCATGCAAGATCATTTCTACTGCCATATTGTAAAATAGAATAGAATGCATTATATACTATTTGCTTCTAAACTGGCACTTCATATGTGTTTATATATATATTTTTCTCACAACATCCATCCGGGCATATGCATGTTATTCCGTCCTTTGCGTTGGCCGTGGGTGTTTGGCCGTCCGGCAATGCTACTCTCAACATGTGATGTCCCACCTTCCCCTTCTGTGCCTGTGGCACCCTGTTAGGGCGTCCTGTTTGGTAGGCAGATGTTCCGCTATATGTGTTTGACATGTCTGCATAGCTAATCATCGGTACGGTGTTTGAACATCCCGCCTTGTCCAGATGTGTACAGTTATGTGCACTGTGGCGTGTGCACGCCTATGGGGTTTGGACGGGTCCATACCACATGCGGGATGTACACATTCTGCTGACACATTCACATGCAGCCATTTGCATATCTGTACCTAAGGTGGGTTGTTAACATGTGGGGTACATATTTGCCCGCGTGGCACTGCCTAAGACAATACTTCTTACCACATTTCAGGTATGCCCATTGTGTGTAGGTGTGTAGCTGCGCGAGGCTGCTAGCTGGGTTGGGTGCACGGTCGTACATGGGTGCGGGATACATGCTATGATGGGGCTATTGTGTATTACATTTGCATGCATGGGTTCTGCTTCTGGATATTACGCTTAGACATACGCCGTCCATACATTGATGGGTGTGGTACATGTTGCTATGCACATGTTTGCCTGTGTTTAGGGTATCTTGTTTCCTTCTTGTTGTTATATCGACACGGCTACCCGGCTGTGTACTCTCACTACTGCTGGTGACCATTAGGGTTGCCACCTTTTCCAATGCCCAAAGTGGGACATCTTTTGTAGAAACATCGGATTTTGCAGGACAAAACATACCCACAGCAAGTAGAGATGACAGAACTTCACTTTTTTTTCCAAAATAAACGCTTATTCTTATAGCATTTGGGTTGCTTATTCTGTTTCTTATGACATGTATGTGTTTCAAATACAAAATAATTGTTTTATGCTACTATTAAGGTATATTGAGGAAATATTTTTGTCCTGAAATCTCAGGACATTTGCCATTTTTCGATTTTTTGGCGGGACACAACTGTCAAATGAGGGACTGTCCCTAGCAAAGTGGGACAGTTGGTAACCCTGGTGACCATGCCCATGTCGCTACTTCTATGTCGGTGCGGCGCGCTGACATGCTGCGGTACATCTTCACTGGGTATGCCCACTGACAGTGCATTGCGGGACGGACATAGTATTATGCGTATCCTTTGTTCCTTGGACGGGTACACTTAGGGCTTCGTGGGTTGTGTTTGCTTCTCTGTTTTGTTGGGATGGGTACTATGTTGCATACTCTGCGTGCGTTTCATTCTCCACCGGCCCTGGCTGGTGTGGTTACTATTACGGGCGGCCTGTGGAAGTCAGCACTTTAGGTTGCTCATCGCCTGCCGGCTTAGCCACGCCTCCGGACGCATCCTACTTGGGCTCGCTCACGTGCCCTACGCACGTGTCTGTGGTTGCTGCGCGCACTCATTACTATGCATATGGCGCTGCTACGCCGACTATTCACGGCACCGCCGGCGCAAGCCTTACACCGGCCTTGCGCCGAGCTTCATGAATCCCGGGGAGTGTCTTCTAAGTGACTTCCGTCTGATCACCTGCTTGTCATCTATGCAAAATATGGTAAATTCTTCACAGTTATGCATGCCAGTACAGACAGTTAATTTTACAATGCCCACATATTGTACATATAACTCACAACTTGTAAGCCCAACACAGCTCAACGAGTCAGGAACCACGATAGTACTGCAGTTAGTTTCTTTTATTAAAAAAACATGCACCAACGATGACACTATTAGTTGAGCGCTTTCATCTAGTGAATCTAGATTTCTTCAGAACAAATGACGGACCGGTTTCTTAAAAATAGAATTTATGACCACACCTACTGCATTAAGAGAAACGATACCAATAATGCATTGTCCCGTCATATACTCAATAGCGAGACATGCACGGGTTTTAAATTTGGTATTTTGGATGTGGTCAGTATAAATCCTAGAGGAGGTAATACAAAGGCCATTGTGGGAGAAAAAGAAATCAAGTGGCAGCTGCGGCTCGAAGCTGCCACACCACCTGGCCTAAATGAAGTAATTCCTACTAAACCCTTAGTGAGGGTATAATCTTGATTTTGTGGAAATATTGAGGCAAATAAAAATGTTAGATATTATACAAGATAAGCTATCACTATGTATGTAACAACAGTTATTGTGTTGGTTGATTCTTTTGTACTGCATTTTATCAAATTATTTATCGAATTTTGTATTTTTTTTAGTATAACATATATATTTTATTTATATATTTTTTAATCCATAACAGCAGTATTTGCACATACAGTAATAATATGATTCTTTTGTGAATACTGATGTGTTTCCAAGTTATATTTTAACAACAGCACATTATGCAGTAAGTTTGCAATTGAGTTAAAGGATAAGATGGTTAATCAAGTTTGAGATGGATATTTTACTGCATAAGTGAAGCATAGGGTTAAATGTATGTAATTGGGTAATTGTTTTTAGAAAAAGGCGGGAAATTAAGGTATTTAAAGTGTATTCAAACAGTTTGTCTGATGTTCTGAAGAAATCTAGATTCACTAGATGAAAGCGCTCAACTAATAGTGTCATCGTTGGTGCATGGTTTTTTAATAAAAGAAACTAACTGCAGTACTATCGTGGTTCCTGACTCGTTGAGCTGTGTTGGGCTTACAAGTTGTGAGTTGTGTTGTGGACTTCAGGAACTTTTGTGTGAGTTATATTGTACATATAAGTTTACATGGTTTAAACCTTCTGTGTCGGACATAAAATGTAAATCTAAAATGTTTAATGTTCAAAATTTAGATAACAGTCGTGTTTGTAAATGCATAAATGTCTATAATCCATGCACAAAATGTGCAGCAATTCATAAAGACTGTTTTTTATGTATAAGTAATTTTCCAAACTTATGTCTATTTTGTCACATGAGTCTAGTATGTAAGCCATATATATCCTATTCTGATGAACAATCTGTTTGATTCTAGCATTGTTAGTTATTCACATATACAACAGTTAAATGTACCTTCTGCAGTCATGCCTTTGTCAGATATAATGCAAACTGTTGCACGTTTTCTTTAATGTCTTAAGGCTTTACCTAAATCTCATACAGTACAAGTGTATGCAATTATTATCAGTAATGTAATACACTACATAAAAATGTTATTTATAGTAAATATTTCAGATGCACTAAAATAAAAAAGTTCTAACATAGTAGAGTGTGCTATTAATATTAACCATTCAAAGAAAAAGTTTTCACAGCTTTTCAAAATTTCCCTAGAGACAGTAGTAAGGGACAATAATGCCATTTAGAGAAACAGACTCAGCATAGCATTCAGACATTACATAATGACATTTCTGGTTTAACGTAACAATCAGATAGAACCCAATAACATTTACTAAGGGCACAAACTACAGAGGTTAATCTGACAAGACAGTTACAAAAAACTCAGCAAGGTTTACAAGGGGTACAAAATACATCAGTTCACATTGGGCAGAGTTCAGCAAAAATAACATTTATTTCTCCTGCTGATATATATCAATAGTCTTATTTATTGAAGACTCTGCCTCAGTGGCAAGGCAAGAAAGAAATTTTGTTTCAGTATGTTCACATTTAAACAATGGTTGACATACACTGTGTGGTCTATTTGAAATGATACTTTTTTTAAATGCTTTTTTTTTTTGCATTTACACATGCCAGTTTGGGTCAAAAGGAAATTCATTGACAGTGTTGGCAAACCCCTAAAACATGCTCTAGTACTACGGGAGTTATAGGCATTAATTCCCAAGATGATTTACAGGGAAAGTTTAGTATTGTCAAAATCAAAGCACATAGAAATGTAAGAGGTTACAGTAAATACTTTGGCAGATGTCAAAGCAAAGCAAGCAGCTGAAACTGGTGAGTGTCTAGACTCACATAACTGTTTTAAACACACAGACAAGGTAATGCCAGTTTCCACCATTTAAAAAATTTAAAAAAAATCTGAAAATAATCAGACAGTCTAAATAGCATGACAAAAAAATTAAATGTATGTTAAAGCAATTCCATCAGACAGTTAATAACATTCTACAAAATGCACATGCAACTTTAAAATCAGTTTCTGCCAGACAGAACACTACAGATTCAGAGATTACATATCTCAAACTCCACCTAGAGCAAGAGAAAAGCCAGAGTGCTAGACAGTTTAAAACAAGTACGCAGTATTACAGATGCACATAGGAAATGTACAAAAACAGCTTGTAGACTACTTAGGGAAAGGAAGGGGATGTAATACATGGTCTAATGAAAAACAAAGGGCAAGATTCACAAAACCTCCGTGTAAGAGTTACAAGGCTTACACGGAGGCTGCAGTTAAACGGTGTGACGTCAGCATGTCATGCATATGCATGAGGGCATGCTGAATCACACCTAAGGCTAACACGGTCCATGGAAGACAGTAGGGGGCGTGTCTGTAGGGCGAGCCCTGCAAACGGACACGCCCCCAGAAGAGTAAAAGTCCCGAAAGTAAACCCCCATGACAGAGTCCGTGTAAATGTGAATAAACACAACACAACACATGCCCCACAGACTATGAACATAAAATGTATAAATTAACATATTATATATTTTTTTATAAGTTGTAAAGATGTTTGCCCGTGAGTGCGCTCGTTTGCGCGGGCGTTCCCGTCGCTTAGCCATAGTTAGCAGTCAGTGGAAAAGCATATAAGAACTAAATATGCAAAATAAGTCAAAAAGCAATAGCGTAGCGCTAGAGACGTTGGCTGAAGAGGAGGCAGTCATGGTTCGAGCCCCCACAACATCAACTTTTATTTTTAGTGAAATAAGCACGAAACAAGTCCCTGACATATATGTACATATATAAAATTATATTTTATGTAAAATGTAATGAAATGGGCCATGTATCTTGAAGAAATGTGAGATAAAAAAATAAAAAATAAATGTGAGATGTGCCCATAGCTGAGCTACAGTCTAACAAGTTGAGGATATCTGCTTGCAGGTGAGCAGTGTTTTAACAGGTGTAAAATGAGTGCCCGTAGGTGAGCAGTGTTTTAACAGGTGTAAAATGAGTGCCTGTAGGTGAGCAGTGTTTTAACGGGTGTAAAATGAGTGTCCGTAGGTGAGCAGTGTTTTAACAGGTGTAAAATGAGTGCCTGTAAGTGAGCAGTGTTTTAACAGGTGTCAGATGAGTGGCCGTAGGTGAGCAGTGTTTTAACACGCTCAAACTGTGTGCCCGTAACTGAGCTGAGCGTAATATGCATGCTGACAGCCAAACGATGGGTAAACCGGCGTAACCCATTTGCGCGGAGCTGCGCACCGCGCCAACAAGCTAGCCAACGGGCAATGTTTAGCAAGCTGTATCAAAACCACCTTTACACAGACACACCTCTTAGCCTGTGTAGACGGTCATAAAATATAAAAAGCAATGGCCAGGTTCGAACCCAGGATACCATGCACCATAGTCAAAGTACTGAACCACTAAGCCATGACAGTTGCACTTAGAAATGCAGCAATAGCGTATATATAGGAATGAATAGAAAGAGGAGCATGACAAAGCAGATTTTGTGAAGCTGATACAATTCCAAAATGGCCAATCACAGATAAGTGCGGGAAAAACGGCATATATAAGCCCCATAGGCAGAAATACATAGCATAACCGATTGTAGAACCGACTTGTAGGTGAGGGTAGTTGCTTCCGAGCACAGAGGTGGGGTGTTGAGGAGTCCAAATATATGGTTTGGCTCCTCGTCCATAATCATGAGGCCCAACTCATGCAGGGCCAGGTCCTGTGGGGAGCATATAGGGCTGAGGTGTGGGACCGGTTGGCACATGATCTCACCAGTGCCACAGGAATACCAAGGACTGGTGAGCAGGTCCATCACCACCATGCGGACCTGAAGAGACGGAAGCAGGACCAACTGAACCGTTGGATCCAGGAGGCCCGGCAAATGCCCAACGCCCCACTACTGAGTAAGTTACATGTAATTATTTATGTAAGAAATTAACCTAGCTGATATTATAGAGATGTGTATTCCAATATTAATTTATTTATATTACAGCTGCAGGTGTCTGTTCTGCGAACCGTCGAGCCTATGGCGATAGGCTGGTGCGATTGCACCACCAGACAGGTCAGTAATTCTCTCCCTGTAACTGTAAATAAATAAGTATGACAGTTAGCAAAAGAGTGCAGTGTAGTCACTAATTAATAAAATGTGCAAGTAACAGTGTAAGAGGGTTTGCAAGTATTGCTTGATTACAAAAGTGTGATGCAGCCTGTAATCCAAACATTAAAATGAAACAAGTCTGAAATAAAGATGTCCCACCTGTAATATAATAGTACATAGCCTGCAGCAGGCTGAAAAGTACAGCTGCAGAAGCTGAGTAAAACACGTGTGAAATATATCCCTGTTGAAATACAGAAACATGACATAAGTGAGACTGTTGGAAAGGATTGTTATAACAACAGGTAAAACATGTCAATAAAGCCTAGAATTAAGTACCATCCTGAATTGTAAAAATAAAACAAGTGAGAGAGTGTGAGAAAGAGGTATGAATCCACCAATAAAGTAGTAATAACTCCTGAATAAAGTATACTGCAGTCAGTGCAGAATTAAATGAATGTGACAGGCAGAACCAAACAGTAACATGTGTTGAAAACGGTACTGCAGCTGGAATGTGTGTCCCAAAATCTGGATTTGTTGCTCTCAGTCTGCAATATGCAGATAGTATGGTTGTCTGAAATACCAAACATCCACAGTTGTCTATAGCTATATAAAGCAAATGTAGCAGGATGATGTAGCTGAACAGAGACAGATATGAATGTGTATGAATAAAAATGAAATGTATATTGATGTAGCAGTAACATTCCTATCACCAACCTGAAGTAGTTATCACATAGGAAACTGTAGTCAGAACTGTAGTGTGTATATATCTGCAGCTAGTAGAAATGTACAGCATATGTATTGGTATTTGAAGTTGTTAATTAAATTTTCTTCACCCTACCCTATAACCACATATAATCCATTCCACGTGAAATTGGTATGTGCAATCACAATTAACACCCCTGGACATTTGTCCTGTTGGTTCATACATATTTGCATGTACGTTGATGCATCTGCCCTGTCCATACATCCAAACCTGATGGCCTGTTGCCATCAATCAACCCTGCATGTCGTTGGATTGTGTATTGCTGTTCAAATTATGCATGTGTTATGCTTGCTGTTCAATGGCTTGAATATATGGGTGTTTGGTTAATGGGAATACTAATGCATGCTGTTACAACTAATTGTGAATGGTATTGTACGTTACTAACCCAAACTGTCATAACATAATGCAAAACATAGGACGACAGGGAAGGCGGGTTCCAGCGGACCCACCTCTCCCTCCTCAGCCTGCGAGTGCACCTGGCAGTAGTGTCCAGGCCGGACCCTCCTCCAGTGGCCCTGTACTACCTGCAGGTGGAAGCGCTGCAGGGGATGGGGCTCATCCCCCCACTGCAAGCATGGCCAGAGGAGAACATCCACTCACCCTCCATAGTGTCCGGACTGTGGTGCATAGGGAGATCCGGCACGCTGTGCTTGGGCCCCTACGCCAGCTTGAGGCACGGGTGGCACAACTCATGGGCGTGCCTGCTGCCTGGCCTACACAGCCCCCAGCACAGCCCCGTCCAGGGCAGTGAAGGCACAGTGGCAACTGCCCATGGGTGGGGATCTCAGTTCCACTGTTGCCATCTGTGGGCTCATGGGCTCGAGATATCCAAACATCCGTCCCCGTCAATTGTGTAACCCCCCCACATGTCATACACCGCCCCTGTATGCATCTTGTTTGTCTTGTCTGTTAACCTATCCAACCTACCTCCCCAGCTATACCAACTTCCTGTACCTGACATACCACTCTCACCTGGAAAAAAAAAAAAAAAAGGGCACTCTGTACCCACAAATAAATCACGCCTTATACATAGCTGCCCATTTTGCACACATGTCTGCTGGACATGTAAACTGTCTATTACAATTGGCTGTACAACAAGTATTATTGTTGTCCTTACACCTCTCTCAGGGGTGGAAGGTTTCAAATGTCACACCAAATTACAAACATATGCACAGCTGTTGCTGATGAAGAAATGGGCAGCTATGGGCCTTACCTACATCCCTCCTGCAAAACCCGAGCTTGTTTCCCTACTGTCCTACCCTCTTTGTGACCCCTTTTTCACCACTTTCCTATCTCCCCATTTTCTTTTCTTTCAAAGAAAATAGCGCGGGTGTGCTCGAGAGTAAGCACTTTTTAGCAGTAGTAAGCGGGTGTGCACGAAGCTAAGCGGCAGTGTGCATGCGTGACCTCCCCGCAAACCAGCGCTAACCCGCTTACAATTGCTTAAAAGTGCCTTAGTCACTCTGAATGACAAGGTCTGTAGTTTCCTCAGCAGCAAAATAAAATACCACCCTCAGTCTCGAACCCAGGGCATTGGAAACACTAGTCTGCATGACTTACCACTAAGCCATGAGTGCTATACGAGAGCATTGTGCTGAAAGAAATAGTACTGTGTGCTGAGAAACAGTCATGCTAGTTGGTAGCTACTAGGTAATAATGTCACAGTAGCATCTGGCAAGCGACACACATACTTAGAGCAGAATAAACACAGCCATAGTTGAATAGTTAAGAGTGCAGACATAGCAACTGTGACTGAGTTACAGGGATGTCCCTGATGTGAAAACAAATGTCAACTGTGCCCCACTGACACCCTGCCAAATGTACTAACAGTAGCTTACAGAACAACATGCATTGCAGTGTCTACAACACAGCCTGAAATATGAGAGACATACCAACCCTTACACTCACAGAACAGTGTCCACAGCAAACCAGCATGGTCCCCACCCTGATAATCTGAAAGGGCTATGCCTACCTAACAAACCTTTTTATAGCACAGGCCTGTAATCACAGTAAGAACTGCAATCACTACACAACAGGCTGCATGCAATTAGTGAATGCTGGCTAACAATTGGTGCAGAGACCATCACATGGACATGTGCAGATACCTACAAAAGCATCCTGTACTCCCAGTCCACACATGCAATACTGTCATTGCACCCGCTGGAGGTAGAGAGAGAGAGAGAGAGAGAGAAAACCAAAAAAAAAAAAAAAAAGAAAGAAAGAGAAAGAAATAACAAACCGGAAACATCAAGGCAAAGAGGCAGACAGCAGGCCAAGCAACTGCAAGCCTACACAAACAGCTGCAACAAACACAGGTAATGTAAAGTACTACTATAATACTCCACAAACTGTGAACCCTCCAGATGTGTTATTAGTCTGTATCTATGTATATGAGGATGTGCATAGGGACGGGGACATAATGAAACTGTCACTGAAGGCTCCACATACATATGTATGTGATGGTAGCTATGTGCACATAGCAATGTAGGTTGTAGTGCAATGTACAAGTAGGTGGTACAGTAATGGGTGTTCAGCAGTACGTTACTGTGTGTATACATATGTGGACCTAAAAAGGAGTAAATATATATATATAACATGTGTATACGTATGTATATCGAGATATGTATATATATATATATATATATATATATATATATATATATATATATATATATATATAATATGCATATGTGTATACATAGATAGACAGGGATGTAGAAATACATAGACATATATAGTTTCACAGTGGCATAGTATAGTACTAGGCTATCTGCAGACATTGTATAGAATAGATTTAGAAACCTGCGCCTCTGTATAGTAGTGACAGAGTGAAGACCCCCCTACATAATAGCATTAGTGTACTGTGCCTCTGTCTAGTAGTGACACAGAGATGACCCCTGCTGTAAACCTATGATCTCCCATCCACTTGTCAAGAATGCACATGAAGAGTGTCAGTGAGGGTCTCTGCCTAACATGAACTGGGATCCTGTTCCACAGTATGGGAAGCCTCTTACTGATGTATCTGTCCCTACAGTATGTCCTATTCATATGTGTGCTGAGGTTTAAATCCATAGCTGTTGTGTCTCTGATGGATTTGGATTGTATGAGGTGGAACATGTCCATCACTACCAGATTGGACATGGCCTACTACATCAGGCACAGATCACCCCTACTGAGGGCAGTATGCTATGGAATAGAGCATGAGTTACGTTAGTCTGGCAGCATATGACAGGTGTTGCAGACCCTTGATCCACCTGGTGATGTACTCATGGGATCCCCCTAGCTGTTGCAAGTGCCAGGTGAGGTACATACCAAATGGGGCATAGTACACAGTCATGGGCCTGATAAGGGAGGAGTATAAGGGTACAATGACCCCTTTTGATGTGGATGTGAATCCCTTCATGATAAGGTGGGCAAGGTAGGAAGTCCATCCAACCACTTTGGCAACGTGGGTGTCAAATGAGAGATCAGCACTGCACAGTGTCACCAGGTCTCTGATTACTTTGTCTGTACTCAATGGGTTATTGTCTATGTGATAATATATAGGTACCTTGTCCGTCCAAAAGGGTATGAGTATACATTACATGGCATGCAGTGTCAGGCCATGACTCCGTCACCAGTTGTTGGTGTCCGTGAGGCCTGTCAGTAGGATGTATGTGTCAGCAGATGTATTGCCTATGGTGCCTAGTATGCAGTCATCTTTGAACATTGTCAGCCACTACCCTCCCAAGTCTGCTTCCACATCTGAGAATGATATGCCGAACATAAATAGTCCCAGGACAGAGCCCTGTGGAACATCACATGTGACTGGCTCTGAGTCTGACATGGCACCAGTGAGGTTGACTATAGGGTTTCTATCCATTAGCTGGTTTGCAACCCATCATGTGACATATGGATTTACATGTTAGCTGTTGATCATGTCTATGATGGCAGAGTGCGTTATTGTGTCGAATGCTGTAGGCAAGTCCAGGTAGGCTGTATGGACTGCTATGCCCTCAGCAATGGCTATAGTGACTGATTTGAAAAGGTCAACCAGGTTCATAAGGTCGGATCTGCCCTCTACAAAGCCAAACCGGGTGGGAACAAGTGTCTAGGTCCCCAATGTCTCTGTGTATGGGTACCATAATGATCCTTTCCATAGTGTTGCAGATCAGGCTGGTTAAGCGTATGGGGCGGTAGTTACCAGGGTCTGTAGAGGTGCCTCCTGTGTGGAGTGGGACTACTGTTGCTATATGCCAGTGTCCAGGTACATATGCTGTAGTAAGGCTATGGCTGAATAGCATGTAATGTGCATGTGTAGCTCCTCTTGCAGTTCACGTAGCATGCAACCCGCAATACTGTTGGGTCCCATTGCTGCTGTGTTTACAGCTCCGCTGAGGGTGGCTCCCAGCTGGACATCCAAGATGACAGGGAGGTTACAGTCAGCTGGGATAAGTAATTCCACATGTGTGGGTGAGGGAGTGTAGAAACCTGCACTGAACCTGTCTGCCAGACTGTTGGCATCATCTGTGCATTCAGTGTAGCGTATGTCACTGTGAACTAACTGTGAACACAACTGAGGGTTCCCACCCAGGTGTGTAACATAGCAGAGGAAGGCCTTGTGGTTATCTGTAGTGACCATAGCGATGTCCCTCTCATTGTTGGCCTTGCATGTTTGTACGACAAAACCCATCTGTCTACTACTGCTGATGAGAGATGCCGTAGCTCTATGGAAGTATGCTCTGCCGTGCAGTAGCTACCATCTGCTGTTATACAAGTTGTTTAATGCGGGGGTCTACCAGACAGGATGCCTGCCCTTGGTGGAGAGGGTCATGGTTCCATTTGTGATTGCATGATCCATGCATTCTTGGAGATGTCTGTAGAAGCATATGTGAGTGTGTCTGCATTGTGGGAAGTGGATTACACTGGCCCAGTGGGCATTCAGGATTCCAACTCAGTTATAAGATGTGTAAAGTCGGCATGTGAGATGTGTCCCACTGTAGTCTGTTGTGTTGTGGGGGAGGTGGGATATGTATATCCAGGGTGATTAGTCTGTGGTCAGATGTGACTAGTGAGGGGTATCCTTCCAGTGTGTAGCACATTGTCCCCATGTTTGTGATGATCAGGTCTAGTATATTTTCTCCTGTTGTGGGAGAGGTGACCAGCTGTTCCATTGCATTTGACATAGTAAATAGTGGGAACCTTTGGGCTAGGGTGTTTGGGGTAGAATAATGCACCCAGTGTATGTTAGGGTAGTCGCACTATCCCAATATGATGGTGTGTGGTGGGACATTCATATCCTCCAATGTCTACAGGAAGGCCAACTGTGGTCCCTGAGATCGGGAGGGTGGTCTGTAACATGCTACCAGTTGTATAGCAGGTTTGCCTACGGTTATCTGCACCTGGATGGTCTGTGATGCTTCATGTGTTGCCACTAACCTGGAGGTGTGTGTGTCCTCCATGAATATAGACACACCCCCTCCCTGTCCGTTTTGTCCCGAGTCCTGGGGCCAAAATGCATGATACGGGGTATAGCCTGGTACCGCTGGTGTGCTCCCAGGAACCTTGAACCTGGTTCTCACATACTGCACAGACATCAAGATTGGTAGAATATGTATGTACAGATATATGTAATACACACATACATATATAGATATCTGTAAAGACTTACACATATACAGATACAGACATGTCTGTATATGACTATCTCTCACTCTCTGTCCCACCCCCTCATACTCACACTCACCCTTTGTCTCTCTCTCACTCTCTCCCCCTCTCTCCCCACATTTATATGTATATATCTACATCTAGATATACATATGATATATACATATATACAAACAGATATATATCCATATACAGATATAAATATATCAATACATATATATATATATATATATATATATATATATATATATATATATATACACATATATAGACTGTGTGAGGCACATGTGTGCAGATGTCTTGCTAAAGGTGCCTGGTGTCACAGGCATGGAGTGAACACCAGTGTGGATACTGGAGTACCATACCCCATTCAAAAACACTGACACCAGTAACCACCACATATGTACATGCCTGCCCACCACTGCATGTGTCAGGGGGGGAACAGGATCAACATGTCTACAATAGGCTCTACATCGATACACACAGTGGCACACTAGTCCTGTAATACCTGTACATGGAATGTGTCAGCGGACATGGTATGTCAGCTATGGACATGTAGGTCACTGTACCCCTCCACACCCCACAACGTCCTACACAGTATGTACCTCCCATGACAGCTACAGATATGGTGAAGGTCACAGACATATGCAAGTAACTGTGTCAATGCACTCAAACACCACAGAGCGCACACAGACTACCTACATAGAGGTTACCACTGCTGGATATACATAGTTCGGTCACACCCATGACAGTTGTCTCCCAACCATGGTAACACCTCCAACATCCACAACACAAATTACCTATGTCTGTCGTCCTTGTCACTGCAGTATAGAGCACATGGTGGAGGTATGGCACCCTACCCACAGATATGACATATCCTGTAGTAGACCACACAGAATTAAGAAGCAAGCCTCCCCATGAGTAGATGTCAGACACACCCCTGCTGAATGTTATGCTGATAGGTAATATGCCATATGAGTCACCCTGTGTAACTGTTTGTAAGGAGCAGGTACGATCATAACACATGTGTCACAAGGGGCAGGATAGTATAACAGTATGCTGCTGTAGGCCCAAGGCCAAAAGCACACTACCTACCTAGGACGCAATGCACACCCATTAACACATTGCAAACGGAATATGTGAGGTGGAATGAGTGTGCTAGTGACTGGGTGCATGTTGTGTACTGGTGTGATTGCTCACCATGACTGTCTGTCATGGTAGTGTGTGTCCATGGTGTGAGGCCAGAGACAGGTGTGTGGGGTATTGCGATCAACACATACTTTAAATAGCATGTAATGTGCATGTGTGTAGCTCCTCCTTGCAGTTCACGAGCATGCAACCCGCCAAGAATACTATTTGGGTCCCCATTGCTGTTACTGTGTTTTACAGCTCCGCTGAGGGTGATTGGCTCCCAGCTGGACATCCAAGATGACAGGGGAGGTTACAGTCAGCTGCAGGATAAGTAATTCCACATGTGTGGGTGAGGGAGGTAGAAACCTGCACTGAACTCTGTCTGCCAGACTGTTGGCATCATCTGTGTGTTCAGTGTAGCGTATGTCACTGTGAATTAACTGTGAACACATTAACTGGAGGGTTCCCACCCGAGGTGTGTAACATAGCAGAGAGGAAAGGCCTTGTGGTTATCTCGTAGTGACCATAGCCATGTCCCTCCTGCATTTGTTATGGCTCTTGTGGCATGTTTGTATGACAAAACCCATCTGTCTACTACTATGCTTTGATGAGAGATGCCGTGAGGCTCTATGGAAGTATACCTACTGCCCATTTGCAGTAGCTACCATCTGCTTCATTATACAAGTTGTTTAATGCTGTGGGTCTACCAGACAGATGCCTGCCCTTTGGTGGAGAGGGTCATGGTTTCACATTTGACGATTTGCCATGATCCATGGCATTCTTGGAGATGTCTGTGGAAGCTACTTATGTGGAGTGTCAATGTCTGCATTGTGGGAAGTGGATTACACTGGCCCAGTGGGCATTCAGGATTCCAACTCAGTTATAAGATGTGTAAAGTCGGCATGTGAGAGGTGTCCCACTGTAGTCTGTTGTGTTGTGGGGGAGGTGGGATATGTATATCCAGGGTGATTAGTCTGTGGTCAGATGTGACTAGTGAGGGGTATCCTTCCAGTGTGTAGCACATTGTCCCATGTTTGTGATGATCAGGTCTAGTATATTTTCTCCTGTTGTGGGAGAGGTGACCAGCTGTTCCATTGCATTTGACATAGTAAATAGCGGGAACCTTTGGGCTAGGGTGTTTGGGGTAGAATAATGCACCCAGTGTATGTTAGGGTAGTCGCACTATCCCAATATGATGGTGTGTGGTGGGACATTCATATCCTCCAATGTCTACAGGAAGGCCAACTGTGGTCCCTGAGATCGGGAGGGTGGTCTGTAACATGCTACCAGTTGTATAGCAGGTTTGCCTACGGTTATCTGCACCTGGATGGTCTGTGATGCTTCATGTGTTGCCACTAACCTGGAGGTGTGTGTGTCCTCCATGAATATAGACACACCCCCTCCCTGTCCGTTTTGTCCCGAGTCCTGGGGTCAAAATGCATGATACGGGGTATAGCCTGGTACCGCTGGTGTGCTCCCAGGAACCTTGAACCTGGTTCTCACATACTGCACAGACATCAAGATTGGTAGAATATGTATGTACATATATATGTAATACACACATACATATATAGATATCTGTAAAGACTTACACATATACAGATACAGACATGCCTGTATATGACTATCTCTCACTCTCTGTCCCACCCCCCTCATACTCACACTCACCCTTTGTCTCTCTCTCTCACTCTCTCCCCCTCTCTCCCCACATTTATATGTATATATCTACATCTAGATATACATATGATATATACATATATACAAACAGATATATATCCATATACAGATATAAATATATCAATATATATATATATATATATATATATATATATATATATATATACATACACATATATAGACTGTGTGAGGCACATGTGTGCAGATGTCTTGCTAAAGGTGCCTGGTGTCACAGGCATGGAGTGAACACCAGTGTGGATACTGGAGTACCATACCCCATTCAAAAACACTGACACCAGTAACCACCACATATGTACATGTCTGCCCACCACTGCATGTGTCAGGGGGGGAACAGGATCAACATGTCTACAATAGGCTCTACATCGATACACACAGTGGCTATTAACACTAGTCCTGTAATACCTGTACATGGAATGTGTCAGCGGACATGGTATGTCAGCTATAGACATGTAGGTCACTGTACCCCTCCACACCCCACAATGTCCTACACAGTATGTACCTCCCATGACAGCTACAGATATGGTGAAGGTCACAGACATATGCAAGTAACTGTGTCAATGCACTCAAACACCACAGAGCGCACACAGACTACCTACATAGAGGTTACCACTGCTGGATATACATAGTTCGGTCACACCCATGACAGTTGTCTCCCAACCATGGTAACACCTCCAACATCCACAACACAAATTACCTATGTCTGTCGTCCCTGTCACTGCAGTATAGAGCACATGGTGGAGGTATGGGACCCTACCCACAGATATGACATATCCTGTAGTAGACCACACAGAATTAAGAAACAAGCCTCCCCATGAGTAGATGTCAGACACACCCCTGCTGAATGTTATGCTGATAGGTAATATGCCATATGAGTCACCCTGTGTAACTGTTTGTAAGGAGCAGGTACGATCATAACACATGTGTCACAAGGGGCAGGATAGTATAACAGTATGCTGCTGTAGGCCCAAGGCCAAAAGCACACTACCTACCTAGGATGCAATGCACACCCATTAACACATTGCAAACGGAATATGTGAGGTGGAATGAGTGTGCTAGTGACTGGGTGCATGTTGTGTACTGGTGTGATTGCTCACCATGACTGTCTGTCATGGTAGTGTGTGTCCATGGTGTGAGGCCAGAGACAGGTGTGTGGGGTATTGCGATCAACACATACTACATTGCCATATGTTGTGCTGTGTTACCCTGTATGTCACTGTGGTGTAGGAAGGGTTATGGCAAGTAAGAGTAGTGTGCAGTACCAGTGAAATATGCACCATGCATTGTGTGCAGTGCATGGGCTGATAATGTTCCCCATACAGTACCTTGATTCAAACCCCCAGTGTGGGGTTGTGTATTGTACCTGAAACAGTGCATTGACTGCTGCAGTATACTAGTCTGTTGTATGGAGTGTGCCAGGTACTTTTGCACAGTTGTCGGATGAGCACTGATATCTGGTCATGTACATGTGTATCCCCCAATAGACAGACAGATGCTATATATGGTGCCTAAGTTATATCACTGCAGTCAAGTATAATGTGTATTATGTGTGCTATAGTCTGCTGACAGATATTGCTGACATATTTCCCTTCTCCTTTTCAGGGACATGGTTCACCAAAGGAACCCAGTCTACTCTGCTGCAGAAGAGGAGGAGATACACCAGAGCCTGGTGCAGGATTTCGCTGTACTCTTTTCCTGCACCAGCCAGAACCAGCAGGAGAGGGCTGCACTGTGGCAAGACCTGGTCCATCAGGTAAATGACATAGGCACACATAACCGGACATATGAGCAGGTACGCCATCACTGCAGTGATTTAATTAGAAATGTCCATCAGCGTGCATTGGATATCCACAGGCAGCAGCTTGCCACAGGTGGTGGGGTGGCTAGACATCCTCCCCTCACCAGATTGGAGGGACTACTCCTGAGTGTTGTGGCTGCAGCACAGCAGCAACAACAGCAGCATACATGTGTAATGATGGAGGCTGGAGCCACACAGCAGCAGGACACAGAGCGTGCAGGTAACATGCCATGTGTATAGTGACCATTATGTACACTGTTATGTTATGCATGTGTGTGGTGTGTCCTCGATTTGTAGCTGTTATCTTGGTAATCATTGTGCATTAGTGATAACCTCATTATCTGCAGTACACCTGTGGAAGCTAACTGTTGCACTACTGAACTGTAACATGCCCACAGTAACAGTTGTGCCCACTGATGATGAATGTCTCTTTTCCGCAGGTCCCTCTGGTGTAACAGCAAGGCAGCCTATCCATGCTGGTGAGTGTGTAATACCATTACCTTCACTACTCTGTATACTAATAGTAATAATAGGCTGAAGCAGTAGTGCAATGTGTTTGATTGCAGGTGTGCTTGTGTCTGTGGGTTGATATCTCATATACTGAGGTGTGTGCATGTGTGCATGTGCCCATGTGTACATGTGCCCATGTGTGCATGTGTACATGTGTGCATGTGCCCATGTGTGCATGTGTGCATGCGTGCATGTGTGCATGTGCGCATGTGTGCATGTGTGCATGTGCCCATGTGTGCATGTGTGCATGTGTGCATCAGTGGTGGCATGGTGTACACATTGTAAACTGTGTTTCCTGTCTTAGTCCCACAGGTTCTGGTGCTGCTCTGGTGTCATGCAGCAGGGAATCTGAATCAGCTGCTGTTGATAGTGATGATGATACCTGTGTAATGGCACAGGTAGGTGTGCCAGGGTCCGTCATTGGTCAGCCAATTGACACTACACAGCTGTCAACCCCATCTATGCACACAGTCATCCTGCCAATACATCCTTTGTCACCAATGTCCCTAGGTGATGGACAGGATACAGTGGGCATTGACCAGGGTAATGTGGTACCAGTGGCACATGCATCCCCACACTGTAGCCATGGCCAGGGCCCTGACACGGTACCACACAGGCAGACATTCATGGGTTCTCATGGGAGCATCCGTGGGCGTACCGCCCCTGTCAGACGTGCCCACAGAGGTCTTTCAACCCCAGCTATGTTCCGGGCTGTAATGCAGGCACAGTCACGTATGGAACGGTACACCAGACAGGAGCTGAGAGCATGTCGCACAGCCATGAGTGACAGTATGTGTGATGTTGCGGCTGCCATCCGCAACTTCACCGAGGTCATTGACAGACGTTGGGGGGACACATTAGATCTGTTCCACAACTATATGTCCATGAGCCAGGGCAATGGTGGACGGTTGAGGCGTCGACGTAGCCATATGCCAGCAACAGCAGCAGCTGGCAGCCGTCGCAGATGACAAGAAGGCCACGGCCACTCACATAGTGCCAGCAGCAGCCCCAGCAATGCTGGGTCTGTGCTGTCATCGGACCGCCCCAGGAGACCACGTGCACGTGGTGCTGGACAGTCCCAAGAGGGACCTGTCTCCAGTCAATGAACACCTGCTTCTGATGACAGTACCCAGTCTGGATTGGTACCTGATACAGTCCGTAGCACCCCTGCCAGGCACAGGTACCGTGTCCGTGGCCACAGACAGTGATCTGTATGTCCTGGCAGGTACAGTCTGTGGCTGTCCACAAACACCTGTATATGGCAGCCATGAGGTGGGACTGTGTGCATTCATACACACATGCAAAGTGATAACACCTAGGGCTACCGCATACACGCACACACTGCATCGACATTGCCCCATCTTGTACTGCTGTCCCTCACCAACACACACACACAGACATGTCAATTGGTTGTATCAGTGGCAGACTCATGCATACCAGGTACACACCCTGTGCATATGATGAAACTGTGCCACCTCCTGCAATCTGTAAGATCGGTGCAGGAACAAGTTAACATGGTGCTGATGCACAGGGTGACTACATAGACGTATTATAATAGTATGCTGTTGACAACAGTACAGTGTAATTATAGCATTGTGGGTATATACCAGCATGCCTGATGCAGTTACAGTATGAATGTCATTGTATTGTTTTGTATACCCATACTAATTACCACAGTGTTCTGTCTGCACATCTTTGCATACTGGTGGTGAGGCTGTGAAGGGATGGCCACCTACATAGGTAGCACAGGGGATACAACAATGTACATATTGATACTCAATGATGGCCATGTCAACTGCGAGTTGCATGCTGTCCACACACAGCTCTGCAATGCAGATGTTTCAGGATGTTGATATCTGTGCAGTACTACACAGCAGGTTCAGGGCTCACAAGACCACACTAGCACTACAAGGTCACACCTCATACCATGCATAACAGCACCAAAACACAGAACTAACTATGACAGGAGGGAGAGTGTCCATACATGTCAAGGATACTGTGGTGCCAGGACAGGTAGCATACATCATACTACATCTGGAACTGCTGAGTGAGGGCTCAGTGTCTGTTATTTGACATGTGTATTATTACAGGTATGAGCACTTGGGTATCAGGCCAGTTATTCAACATTACGAAGGTACGTGGTCTATACACTTTTGGGGGTTGCGGCTGGACCCAGCCCATCTGACCTGGGAATGTCTGGGTACTGGCTTAGAGTGCCTGCATATATGCACTGTTACATACTGGAAGTCGTACACCTTGTTTGTTGTAGCATAGTCTACATACAGGCCTGCTGACTGTAGCTTTGTTTGTATGCATGTTAGCCTGTTATGTTCCTGAAACACTGATTCCACCTGCGGTGCAGATATACAGTGCCTCTGTGGATCCCTAGTGACATCTGTGTTGCTTATTGTACTGATGTCCATGTGTCACTTGACAGAACGTCACTGTTTGACCTGTTTGCATGTAACTTGCCTGTAACACATTGCATATGATGTACCTCACATTTGCTCAAGACAGCATTCATATATGCCAGCACTAACAATTCAGGAGCACTACACCCTCACATAGTCACCTTGAGTACCTTGTTCCCCATTGGCCCTATGTGTCGTTTCTTAGTGTGGGAGTCACAATGCTATGGTAGCATGTGCAAAGGTCACTTGTCAATATACACTCAGGTCCAGTTGGTGAATCTGTGAGTCATGTGGCAATGTTACAGCTGCCTCATGTACACAGACAACCCTCTCCCCTTCCCATACATGTACAACACATGTGAGAGATACAACCACATAGCCAAACTGGGGGCTAAGCTCTGTTTACACAGCACTGGCATTCCCTGTCAGGTGGAGTGGGATACTACAGTGAATAAAGTACCAGTCTCCCATAGACCTGCCATGACCAGAATCCAAACACAGACACACACAGGTACATTATTGGGCTCTCAGAATTGCATCCTGCCTGAGCAGCTGACACCTGCAAAGCAGACACACAAGCAAACATTATGCCAGAGCAGAGCACATGCGACACATAGTTCACAAAGTGTGTGTGCCTAACAGTGTCAGGCCATGCGGCTAGACAACACACCTGCTATGGTTGTATGAGGTACCTCTATTGACACATACACGGTGGTCCTGCTCCCAGGCTGGACAAGGTGACGGCCATACTGAGCTGCCCGTCAGGCACTATGATCCACCACATAACACAAGCAAAGCAGTCACTCCAAGGCATGTAGCAGTATGACTCAGTCATTGTCTGTGCCAGTATGTATGACCTCTGATGCACTTCCCTGGACTACATGTTAGGGGACATGGAGGGGCTCTCTGAGGTTGTGGCACAGGCTGGTATGACCCTGGCTTTGGGTAGCATCTCACCCTCACCATGAATGCTGCCACAATATGTAGACAGGAGCATCGGTTTCTGCACTTAACGTATCTTTCAGTGACATCCAATGGGGATCCAATGCCTGTCAGTGTGGGATTACATGCTGGACATGCCACATTGCTTTGCATGGGACAGCTTGCACCTGTCACCCATGGGCTGTTGTATATTGGCAGAGGCTGTTGCTACACACATACTGCCTTTGCATGCAAGGCTGACATTACATAGCCACCTACACAGGTAGCACACGGGATGGGACACTAATAGCAATGCAACTCAACAGCAGCAGTGTAAACCTCAAGATGCATGCAGTGGAAACTGTCCTTAGCATGGGGTAAAGCAATATCCATGCAATAACAGACTCCTGGTACAAGGCTCCCAGGAGCACACCATCAGTGCCAGGTCATTCCTGATACCATGCTTGTCATCCCTAACACATGTTCCAAAACAGAACAGGGGGGATGTTTCCAAAGGCACCTCAGATACACACACCCCCAGGTTGGTGGCACTGCACAAAGCATCAGAGCCTCTCCATGTGCAACACACAGTGGGTTAGACTGCCTTCAGGTTCATAGCCTGTCTCACACCACACTCCCATACCCAGGAAACCCACTTGGCCTTCCTGACAACACTGGGAATATGATGGTCTCTACACACACCATTGTATGGTTGTACTGCAACTACCCAAACATACAGTGTGAGCATTATTCTAGCTGCAAGACCCTATCTGAAGGTGTCTTATCATTCATTCCCTGCATTGCTATGGACCAACTTGTTACCACTCCCACAGGTGGTGACAACATGCTGCACCTGTTCATCACCAACATGTGGACTATATGCTCCAGACCAATCATGTATCCCTCACTGTTGGGATGACACCATCTACAACCCACACTGTATAGTCACATACCACATGCAGCCCCTGCACATAACACCCCAGTCATACAGTTGTCTGATGCATATTCCATGTATTCACATGGGGCAGGCTTCGGACATGGGAACTCTTGCAGTTCACAGGTACATATGTGTAGGTGGCACACACATACATCATGTGTGCATTGACATTACTGATATAATGTATGTCATGCAATATTGGGAACAACACCCCACACACATGAACAAACTGTGTAACAAAATTACACATGGCATTTGTAGGATACAAACCCCTACCTAACTATGTTAGATCATTTGTGAGAGTCACATTAGCGGAGCACACTATTTGCATTACTGGCGGGATTAGTTTCTCCTGCTGTACTTATAGGGTGCTGACATCATCAGTGTTTAGACAGTGGAATATGCAGCATGTTTTGTGTAGTACTAGTTGACAAAAGGGACATTTCTCATACACATGGAATTGCACACACTACTCCCCCATACATGGTCACACACACACTGCGCACTTGCAGGATTCAAACCCCTACCTAACTATGTTATGATTCTAGTGAGAGACACATTAGCAGAGCGCTATTTGCATTTCTGGGGGGGGGGTTTGCTTTCTACTGCTTTACTTATAGGGTGCTGACATCATCAGTGTTTAGACAGTGGAATATGCAGCATGTTTTGTGTAGTACTAGTTGCCAAAAGGGATATTTTTCATACACACACTACTCCCCATACATAGTCACACACACAGTGGGCACTTGCAGGATTCAAACCCATACCTAACTATGTTATGACACTAGTGAGAGACACATTAGCAGAGCGCGCTATTTGCATTACTGGGGGCATTGCTTTCTCCTGCTGTACTTATAGGGTGCTAACATCATCAGTGTTTAGACAGTGGAATATGTAGCATGTTTTGTGTAGTACTAGTTGCCAAAAGGGACATTTCTCATACACATGGAATTGCACACACAACTCCCCCATACACAGTCACACACACACTGGGCACTTGCAGGATTCAAACCTCTTCCTAACTATGTTATAACACTAGTGAGAGACACATTAGCAGAGTGCACTATTTGCATTACTGGGGGCTTTGCTTTCTCCTGCTGTACTTATAGGGTGCTGACATCATCAGTGTTTAGACAGTGGAATATGCAGCATGTTTTATGTAGTAAAAGTTGACAAAAGGGACATTTCTCATACACATGGAATTGCACACACTACTCCCCCATACACAGTCAAACACACACTTGGCACTTGCTGGATTCAAACTCCTACCTAACTATGTTATGACTCTTGTTAGAGACACAGTAGCGGAGCATGCTATTCACATTACTGGGTATAATTTCTGTTCCTGACATATATATAGTGTGCTGACATCATTATGGATGAAGAGGTATGTACATCTGTTACTATCCATCAGTAAGGGGGAGAGCATATCTATGCATTAACTTTGCACAGGCACAGTGGCCTACTGTACTGTGGAGGCAGATGCCAAATACACTGTGGATAGCCTTCTGTATTCCCTAGGGACAACGGTCAGGTATTGCACTCTACGGCCATATGTTTATCTGTCAGATGCACGTATCTGTTGCTCATATACTGTTTGTGGGTCTTTATTGCCATAGCCTTCCCTATCTCTATAAACAACGTGTGTACTATGGGAGATGTTTGCATATGAGTGGGATCCAGTACTTTACTTATGTCTCTGTTGTAACTTCACTGTGTGCACTGGGCAGATGTCTGTATTGTGGGCGGTTCCTTTGTTAACACATAGAAATGCCAGATATGTGTGTGCAACTGCTGAACTGTGACATGGCCTAAGTGTGTGAGCATGCCCAGTTCACAGTCTGTATGGCTTCTTGACTGCCACATCTCATTTATCTAAGTGTGCGAGCATGCCCAGTGTGACCATTCCTTGTGTTTGGATCTGTGGACCACCACATTTCTGTTTGTGTGTGGATGCCACCTATATATCACATCTACAGTTGAGTGTTGGACATCAGGCTGTGTTCTTACTGCCGAATTGCTGTGTGTCTGAACCTAACAGGCATTATGCTGTGCCTGCAGGGTCACCATGTGATAGTTTGCATACAGTTGTCATCATCATTTCCTGCTGACCAAACAGTTGTATTGTTGTATAGTGTACTGGTGCAAACCTTTCACTGTGGTGGACAGTATGATCGGTTTCAGTCCTATTACTGCTTGTAATGTTTATAGTGAGCACACCAGACTGGCTGAGGGCCAGTTGTGCAGATATGACCATGTTGCATTTTGTTCAGATATGGACAGCTTAGTACATGATTGTCCGACATTGTTATTGTATTCCACAACTTGTGTGGACAGTGACAAACAATGGCCATGTGTCCTAGTCCATTTGTAATGCTAGTCAGAGAGTGTTTGTCCTTCAACACACATGTACTGGTGTTTGCCATGACATATGTCACTGTTAGTGTGCTGTGCCTCTGTCTACCCATGACATACAGGTGATATCCAGGGTACACCTGCCATCTCCCATCCAGTCATCATGATTCCTCTGGATGACAGTCACTGAGGGACTCCCTGGATATCCTGTAGTGGGAGTTTAGTCATGAGTGGAGTGAGCTTCTGGGTTGTGGACCAATCAGTACAGCATGTCCTGTTTATGTCTGTGCTGGGGTTCAGGCCTGTCAGCTGCATAGGTCACCAGCATTCAGTGTTTACATGGTGCCAAACGTCCATTGATACCAGGTTGGTCATGGCTCTAAACATCAGGCACAGTTCACCTCCAGCCAGGCAGTATGGCACTGTGTGGAGCTGCAGTTACTTTACTCAGGCGACACACGGCATCTGTTATAGCTCTGCAATCCTCCTGGTGGGGTATTTGTGCGGTCATTCCAGTTGCTGCAGGTTTCTGCTACAGTACATCCCACAGGGGCCATTGTACTCAATTGTGAGGCTGATGAAGGATGACTGCAGAGCCACAATGACCTCCCCTGATCTAGATCTGACTACGTTCTTGATTAGGTGGGTATATGGTATGTTTCTGTAACCACTACAGCCACATGCTTGTCCAATGCAAGATATCTATCAACTTGTGTCCCCAGGTCTCTTATTACTTCTTCAGTACTTAATGGGTTAACACCTATGTGGTAATTGGTGGGCATTTACTGTATATCCACAGGGGATGACTATACACTTTTCTGCAATTAGCTTGCTGACATGGCTATGGCACCAGTTGTCTGTTTCTATGTGGCCCTTTTGTGGGATGCTTGTGTCAGCTGGAGGGTCAGATATGGTGGCCAGTTTGTAGTCCTCTGTAAACTTGTTCAGACACAGTCCTTCTATTTTGGCCTGTACCTATGGGACATATATACCAAACAAGTGAGGTCCCAGGACCAAGCCTTGTGGGATGCCAGTTGTATCTGGTTTGTAGTCTGACATGGCTGCAGCATTTCTGACCATGTCAGTTCTGTCCTTAGGCTGGTTTGCAACCCCTCTACTGACATAGGGGTTTATATTTAAGCTGGTGAGCTTATCTATAATGAACACATGGGGTATTGTATGGAAGCCTTTTGCAAGGTCCAGCTAGGCTGTGTGGACCACATTCCCCTCATCAATGGCCTTAATGACTGTTTCAAATGAGTCAAACATGTTTAAGGGGCAGGATCTGCACTTAAGAAAGCCACACTGGGTAGGGTCCAGTGTCAGTAGGTCCCCAATATCTTTATGTCTGAGGTACATGTTGATCCTTTCCATAGCTTTGCAGACAAAGCTTGTCAGGATTCTGGGGTGGTAGTTTGCAGTATCCATTCAGGCAACACCTTTGTGGAGAAGGACCACTGTTGTTGTACACTGCTCTTTGGGTACATATCCTGTGGTAAGGCTGACATTGAGCAGTAGTGTTATATGGCGTTCCATTCTTCTTGGAGTCTATGTTGGACTCAGCCCAGGACACCATCTCGTACCATTGATGCTGTGTGTTTTGCTTTGTAGATGCTGGCTGTTACCTCAGCATCTGCAATGTCAGGGGGCCAGCACTCTGCTGGATAGATATTTGGCATTTGGGGGGGGGGGGGTTGCACTGAACCTGTCAGGTTGGATGTTGGCAATGTGTGTGTGTTTGGTGTATTGTTTGTATTATTTAAGTGATTCAGAGCATATCTGTGAATTCCCAACAAGGTTTCTACCATCAGTTAAGAAAGCCTTGTGATTATCCTTAGTGTCCTGTACAATTTTTATCTTCATAGGTTCATAGGTTCATACTAGGCTATCTGCCCTAGGGCATTTATAAGTCTAGCCAGAGTGTGTGTGGCTTTCGCCACCCGTTGCTATGTGAATATTATGGCCATTTAGGATTTACTTTACTGTGCCTCTGTCTAGACGTGACACAGTGAAGACCCCCAGTGTACATGTACGATCACCCATCCACTTGGCAAGATTCCTGTTGGAAAGTCAGTGAGGGGCTCTGCCTAACATGGAGTGGGATTCTGTTCCGGGGTGTAGGGAGCCTCTGGGTTATGTATCTGTCCCTCCAGCACATCCTAATTTATTATGTGTTGAGGTTGACATCTCTCGCTCTCACAGCTCTGATGGATTTGGGTTTTCTGGGATGGAGCATGTCCATTAATCCTGTGTTGGACATGGCCTTGTACAACAGGCATACAACGCCTCTGCATAGGCAGTATGTGACTGCATACAGCTGGGGTGTCTACAGCCAGGCAGCATATGACATATATTTGAGACCCTTTATCCTCTTGGTGAGGTACCTTTGAGGTCTTTCTAACTGCTGCAGGTGTCGGGTGAGGTACATCCCAAATGAGGCATTGTACTAAATTATGGGCCTGATAAGAGAACAGTATAGGGGCACAATGACCTCTGTTGACATAGATGTGATTCCTTTCATGATAAGGTGGCCAATATAGAAGGTCTTCCTAGCCACGTTGGCAATGTGAGTGTCACATGACAGGTTACTGTCCACTTGTGTCCCTAGGTCCCTGATTACTCCTTCCATACATAATGGATTACCACATATGTGGTTATTTGTGAGTATCTTGTTTGGTATTTGGTGAGACATTCATACTGTCCAGTGTCTTCAGGAAGGCTGAGTGGGGTTCCTGTGTGTGAGAGTGTGGTCTGTAGCATGCTACAGACTGTACAGCAGTTTTGCCTATGGCTCGTTGCACATGGGTGGTCTCCAATGCTTCATGCATTGTCAGTTACCTGGACGTGTGGGTATCTTTGCTGAATATGGATACTTCCCCTCCTTTTATGGTTTGCTCCAAGTTTTGGGGCCAAGACGCATTATATGAGGTATAACCTGGTAGTGCTGGTGTGCTCTCACGAGCCTTGCTGCAGGTTTCTGTCACTGCACAGACATCGATGTTCTCCATACTGGGGAGGGCCTTGGGAGCACGCATCTTGAGGTTTAGACATCTGGCATTGGGCAGCATTACCCTTATGTTTCTTTCCACTTATGTTTTCTAGGGAGGTGGGTTACTCTTTTCAGCCTTGCCTACAAAAGTCTCTATGGAGGTGGCAAGAGCCTTCACCAATATCCAGATGCCCAGGGGTGACAGGTGCAAGCCATCCCTGGCAAAGCAGCGTGGCTTGTCAAGCATGACATCCCAAGCGGACAGACATTAGATCCCCTTGGAATGACACCAGTAACTGTGCCACTTGTTAGAGCTGATCATTCTGTGTTTGTACTGTGGCATCATTCTAGGTGAAGGTAGGATGCTGCCCAAGGTCAGAGCCATACCGGCCTGGCCTACATAATCGGAGAGCTCATCTATGTCTCTTTTCATGTAGTCCAGGGAGGTACATCTCAGGTCATTCACACCAGCATGGACAATGACTGCATCATATTTGTACTAGCTTTGGGGTGACCTGCGTGCTTGTGTTATGTGGCGTATTGTAGCAGCCTACAGGCAGCTTACTGTACCCTTTCCCTTGTTCAGTCTGGTGAGTGGATCAGCAGTGTGTCTGACTATGGAGTCACCTATTACAACTGTATCAGGCATGTCGTTTCTCCTTCTGGCCTGTGACTGTTTGGCACACCAGCTTTGTGTACTATGTGTTGCATGTGCTATGTTTGGAGGTCGTGGTTGATTGGCTGTCTGCTTTGGTGGCCTCTGTTGATGTGGTGAGTTTGTAATTAAAGCCTCCTGGAATGTTTTTCTGTATTTATGTCTTTGGTTTGCAGTTGTGATAGGTCTATGTGAGACTGGGTTTGTGGTGTGTGTGGTTACCTTCTCCTCCTGACTAGTTTTGACAGTACTGAGTTGAGAGAGCTCAGCCTCCGGTTTGGATAAATGGTTGCATGTCTCACATATATTTGTATTTCTTGGGGGAAGGAGAGGGTTGTCTGTGTACATGGGGCAGGTGTAATATTGCCTCAAGATTCACAGATTCAACTTGTTGTAGCTGGCCTTTGCGGATTGTATGAGTGGGCATATTTTATTGCCATAATACTGATCAGAGATTACTTCCCTTTTTAGGTTTGCTCTATCATGTAGTAGCTTCCTCATTCTCTTGCATGGTTTGGTAATGGCTGGGGTCACCATGCCAGATGCCTGTGTGTATGGCATTGTGTCTTGGTTTTATTTGAGATTGCATAATCCATGCATTCCTGGCAGTGTTCATGGAATGCATGTATAATGGGTTCTGAGGTGTGGCCCATATTTTGCACAGGCACAGGGCCTTTGCTGGATTCCCCATCAGTTTGGAGGAGTGCAACATTTGCTTTACACATGTTTTTCACTGTGGTTTTCTGGCCAGGGACTGTGGTCAGGATGTATATATCCAGTGTGATTACTCTATGGTTTGATCTTACCAGTGAGGGATACACTTCTCATCTGGCCATACAGTACCCATGTTGCTGATTATCACATCCAGTATGCTTACCCCTCTTGTGGGAGTGGTACGTTGTTCCTGAGCATTTTGGTTTATGGATTCTAGGAACCTTTGTCCTAGGGTGTTGGAGCTAGAATAATGCTCCCAGTCTATGTTTGGGTTTTTTCAGTCACCCAATATAATGTGGTTTGGAGAGCTTGATATATTCATGTATTCCAACAAAGGCCTAGTGCAGTTCCTGGTGTTAGGACAGTAGTCTGTAGCAGGCTATAAACTGGGAGGCAGTTTTAGCCACTGTTACTTGACCATGGCTAGTCCATGCTGCTTCCTGTTGTGGTACCAACATGGGGGTGTGGTTATCCTTGACAATTATTGCTAGTCACCCTCCTTTTGTAGCTTGTTCCATGTTTTGGGGCTGTAAAGCACAGTATGAGGTGTAACCTGGTAGTGTTAGGGTGCTGTTGTGAGCCTTGACCCAGTTTTCTGTTACAGAACAGATATCAACATTCTCCATGCTAAGGGGAGTTTAGACTGCATGCATCTTGCTGTTTAGACTTCTGGCATTGGGTAGCATTACATCTAGGTTCTTATCCCTTGTGATACCTATTGAGGTGGGTTTGTGTTTTGAGCCTTACCTATTCAAGGCACGTTGGGGGTAACTGATAGGTGCACACCACCCCTAGCGGGTGGAGCATCATGTCATGCTCAGCATGTCATCCCAGGCTGGCATGCATTGGATCCCCTTTGACTAACAGTAATACTTCAGCCAATTATTGCAATTGATCATCTCATCTTTATATTGTGGCATCATGCTTGGTGAGTGTAGGATACTAGTCAGGGTCATCATGTTTGCATATACTGCATGGTGTTACATTGCTTAACACATGGCAATCATGCCTCAGGTGGTGCTACAGGGCTGCCTATGTTGGATGCACATACTACACTCCCTGTACATGTTTGAAAGCAGGTTGTGTCAACTTAGGCGTCCCTTTTACTATATGTGTGAGTCGGAGAGAGGTATAATTTCCAGGGTCCCTACTGAGCCAGTGTATGTGCTATGCGTTGCCGCTTTGCCAAGGCCAAGGCATACTGGGCATGCCTCCTTCTGCCTACTGGGGAAGGCTCAGGTTGTTCCTCCTCCGAGTCACGCTCTGTCTGTGATTGACTTGGCAATGGTGGGGGGCTGTTTGGCCCAGCCCTTCTGATCCTGCTGCAGCTGTATTTGCAGAATCATATTATGTAGCATAGCACATACCCTGACAATTTGGGTACATGTAGTTGGTGAGTACTACAAGGCTCCACCAGATGTGTCCAGACACCAGAACCGTGACATGAGCAGCCCGAACACATGCTCGATTACATTTCATGTTTGTGCGTGTGCCTCATTATGGCGTTCCTGTTCAGGTGTGTGTGCATTTCTGATGGGTGTCATCAGCCACGGCTCCAGTGCATATCCAGCATCCCCTACTAAGTGACCATGTGGGATGTCCCCACTGGCAAATGTCTGGTACAGCTGCGTCAGATGCCAGATATGGGAATCATGGTAGCTTCCAGGGCAGCCAGCACACACATTCATTATTATGCCCTGGGCATCACACACGACCTGGCAGTTGATGGAGGGGAAGCCCTTGCGGTTAATGTAGGCCCTACCCCGCTCACCAGCTGGTGCTTTGATGCATATATGCGTGCAGTCTATTGCACCCACTACCTCAGGGTATTCCGCTATTTGCTGGAAGAGATGCATATTGATGGCCAATGCCTCACGGGAATTGGGGAAATATACATGATCTCCGACATGTGCTGACATAGCATCCAGGAACTGGTGCAGTACCCTGGATGCTGATGCCTGTGAGATCCCCATCATATCACCAGTTGGTCTCTGGAAGGTACCTGTTGCTAGCATTCTTAAGCCAACACATACCTTGGTTTCCAGTGGGATGGGTTCCCCTCTGTTGGTTCTGTGTGTGAGGCATGGCCTGCACAGCTGAACAATTTGCTGCAGGAGGTCTCTGTCCACTCTATAGCGCTCCACTATCTCCAGCTCATGTAACCCCTGGTAGGTGACCCTGGCCCTGTACACTCTTCTCCGTCTCCTCACTGTGGGTTGTCTGGCAGCATTTGCATTGTCACCACCCTCAGCAAGTCGCCTATGTCTCCTTATGACAGCTATGGCAGCCCCTAGCATTTTTGGTCTGAGTGAAGCTTTTTCAGTTTTCACGTCTAATAGCTTACTCCTGTCTTGCAGTGTCTCTTGAGAGAATCATACTGCACTGCTGTTTGCAGACTTTTAAGTGCTGGGCTGGGCTAGTATTCTGCCTGTGTAATTGCCTGCTCCTAATTGTTTTCACCTGCTAGCTCCAGCAGTATTCCCTGCTAGCTTCCTACTATTTCTGTTGCTTCCTTTTTCCTTTCTGTTTCCTCAGGGGGGAGCAACGCGCATACCAGCGGAAACACGCTCACAGTGGCTTACACACGCGCACTCATGCTTACATGGTTTATAATCTACTTATTCGGGTTAAAACACGTGCACACTAGTGCAAACAGTCTTACAAGTCTGCCTACAGGCTCCCACATGCTCAGTCTACCTTACACGCGTGCACACTGCTCTACTCGCACCTCCTGGTGCGCACACATGCGCATGCACGCCCAGCAAGAAACTTTGGTGTTGGCAACAGTGTACACCTTCCATTTCTTGACTTTCCCATGCTTATTTGTGGCGCTCCTCTTTCCATGATATGTGTCTGACATCTGTCACGTAACACTGACCTCCAATGAACTGCATTTCTTTCTGCCATTCCCCCCTGTGATGTCACCTATCTCCTACTCTGTTCCTCCCCCTTATGTAACTCTTACACTACTCGGAATGTCCTCATTTGCTATGTGACAGTGGGATTCAGTATCCTAACACTCATTTACAGAGGATTGCCTACTAATGCTTAGTTACATGTCTTAGACTCTGCTTCCCCCCTTAGCAACCACTAAACGGTGGCCATGTTATTTTTGGTCTGCTGGTCCCTGCATTGTATATCCATGCATTGCATAAAACCCACATTTGTGGGTTTATAACCATACTTTTTATGTTTTATGTAGCGCAGCCCGTTTGCGCGGGGCTGCGCTGCGTTTAAACATTGGCGATCGCCGAAAAAAAATTAATTTTTTCTCATATTTGCATCAGGGTACCTTGCCAATGGCCACATATTTGGCCATTGGCATGCTTCCTGTCACATATGCACCCTTTATTTGGAGCTGACATGGCTCCATTGTGTTATTTGCAGAAACGTACTCAGTTGTCAACTGAGTACATTTCTGCAGCTAACACGACTCTTACACGGGCTGGTTTGAGCTTCGTGGATTGCTAATCTACCTCATTTGCATGCCTTTTGGCTGCAAGTGGGGTGATTAGCATATCCACGCCCTGTCTGTGTAAGAGTCGTTTTAGCTTTCTCTTACATGGGATTTCGGGCTGTTCCTGGATCGCGATGGCTTCATGGACTCTTACACGGCTCTTAGACTCCGTGCAAGCCATCGTGAATCCTGCCCAAACACAGGAGGAACACGAGCAGCTTCTGCTCCACCAGGATTACAGAGAGATACACAACAAAGTTCAAAAAACAGGTGATATGTTTTACTTGTAAAAAAATAAGCCACAATAAACAGGATTGTCCATATTACAAAAAATGGAAGGCAAGTCAAATACAAAAGGGTATCTATGCAGATAATAGTGCTTCTTCAAAACCCAAAAATAAGGAAAGAAATCAAGATAAAGAAACTACATTAAGAGTGAATCAGTCACAAGAACAAACACAGAGGGATACATAAAAATAAAGTATACCCTGTGGAATACACAGAAAACCCACCACACTGTGCAAGTCAGGAATTAAAATGTGAAATTAAAAGTACAAAGTACACATTAGACAGGATAGACACTGTCAACAGGGAACAGAACATGCAGTCTGTGCAACCAGAGACATACCCAGTAAAACAGATAAGAATAAATATGATTCTGATTAGGGATGTGCCCCCCCACCCGAGTAACCTTTCTCACAAATTTTAAACGTGGAAAGGACGGAACCCATTAGTGGATGTATGGGTGGAGGGGACACCAAGGAAAGATGTCCTGCTTGATAAAGGGGCAGCAGTCTCAGTCACTAACAAACAGTTACCTGTAAATCAGTTCCAAAAATCTTACATTCAAGGCTTTGATGGCAGCACTTGCATGGCCATAGGCAGTAAGCCAGTTAAAATATGTTTCACAGAAAATGGATCTTCAATACAGGGTACATTTCTTATGAATTCCAGTTGTGGAACAACAATCCTTGGGGTTGATATTCTCGTCAAACTGGGAATAGTAATAAATTTCAATAACAAGGTTTTATGGTCTGCCACAGCGGAAGACAGTTAAAATACAGCTCAGCAATTTCCTTGCTTTGTAATTGACGTAAGTAACTATAAAAAAGACATTACCAAGAGACATTCACAACTGCAGGATAAATGGGAGCAAATCAAATCTCAATTTCAGCCCTTATGGGCTACATCAAGGACAGACTGTGGCAAGTCAGCATTACCAGTGAGTGTCCTTTCCAGAAGCAATATCCAATCCCCAAGAGGCGGGAGAGGATATGAAGAGGTGAATAAAACAATGGAAACAGGTAAATCATAAATAGAAAAGAGTATATATGCAAATGACCTGCAAACATCAGGGTACACAGAAAAAGGAGGTAAGTAATAAACAGAAGGGAGGACAAACCCCTTGTCTTACTGAAAAGGGTAATTACAAACACTAACAGTATAATAAAAATGGTAAATTATGACCAGTACAATATGGGGATAATCCTCCCTATAACCCAGATCATGACAGGCAATAGGCATTAAAGCAATAAATTAATAGAACACATGTTATCAGTTTGCAGCAAAGTACAGGGATCTTTTAAACTCAATGTAAATTAATTAAACAAAGGAGACAGAAAAAGACATACAAATAAATATTACTTTACTGATTTAATAAGAAATCCAAAAAAACCTTCCAGGCAAAGGAGTTCCCAAAACACATTGTTTGACATTTAAAAGAGTACTTAAACTGGACAGTATTATTCACTCTTTAGTGACATCTATGACTGAGTGTATGTTAGTCATTACTTTGTATCTAGCTGTGGTATAATAGAATTGAAATAACTCTGACAGTATTAACTGCTTGGCAAGAATTTGTACTAATACAAATAAATATTAATGGATACATTAGTATGGTGCCTGTGGTCTCCTCATAATAATATTTTACACTTCTGTGTCAAGCTATTCATGTTGCTGTTGCTGTTCTCTGTTCTGGACTTTGGCTGTTTGGTAAAACTTCTGAACCATTAAAGCAGATTGGGTCTAGCTCCAAGATTTAACAAATCCAAAATCTCTCAGTTTCAAAACTGATTCAGATAATTTCTGTGTGGTACTGAAAAAAAAATACCAACCTTCTTTCTTTCAACTGCTTAGCCATTTAGACAACAATAACTTATTTCTAGAAAGGAAATGGAAGCCTTGGATTCTGGTATCTCAGAGGGCAGTAGGTTCCATATTCCTGTGCAAGAAGCTTGACTTGGATAACATTCCATTACTGACATAGTACTGCAATATGAGGGAGTGTTCTGCTGTACAATGTCATATCACAGGTTTGATGTAATATAAAACTGAGGTCCCATCTACCCCTTCTGCTGACAGGTCATATATTTTATTTTCCCAAGATACATCTAGTAGAACAGCAGGATTTTTTTTAATCAGGAGTATAGCCAGAAAATTACATTTTTTACTCACAATGTCATATTGTTGCCCCTTCAATCTGCTTTGCATTAACAAACATACACATTTCTCCAGATGTTGCCCCTGCATGTTTAATAAATATATGCACAGTAAGGTTATTTTCAGAGGAATACTCCTATAGCTAAGGAAGATATAAGCAGAACTATGTGGTATGGCTCCCGATCTAAATGTTGTCACTTGAAATGCAGAATGCCTGCACAGAGAAAAAAAATCAAAACCGCAGAACACAAGCAAATCCCTAATATCACTCTTCTCCTTTCAACTTTTTTTTTTGCAGAGAGTGAAGCTGCCACACCCTGACCTTATATACTAACTCCAAGATTGCCATATTTTGGAAAAAAGGGAATATTCTGAGAAATAGCCATCTCAGATTGTATATGCATTCAATCTCCATGTTTCAGGACTCACTCTTGCAGGTCCCGACATTTTAAATGTGGGTATACTTTATTGTAAACAGTTGTAGAAATATTCTGGCCTCAGCAAGTGACAACATTTCTATGGAGATATTCAGATAAAACAATGTACTCACTTTAGTACAAACGTTATACCTCGCTACATGTTTTTGCCAGTTTGCCCTGATTCATTCATTAACAGCCAAATATCACCACTTAAGTGCAGGGGACTTTGAAAGATTAGCGGATTAAATTACTAAAAAAAAATAAAACTAATCTGTAAAACAGTATGTTTATTCTGGATTGTAAATGAGTAAAAAATAAAGCTGAATTATAAAATACAATTCAAACATCAACCTGTATTGTTTTGAGACTGTGGCAAATAACTGCTCTACACTCAAAACATGGTACAATTGTTTAATCTCTTATTCACTATGATCCTGTTAGTCTCTCACTAAATTTATCAGCTGGTAACTTCATCTTGTTGCTGGTTTATTGCATGAAGAAATTCCAAGTATAACCAGCAGATGGAACCAAAGATATTAACTAGAGGCTACATTTAAGTCATTTTCAGAAAATAAAACTAAAACTGCTTGTGTGAGTACAATTTAAAAGACAGAAAAAAAAAAGATTATTTTGGACTGAAAAAAAAAAAAAAGCACAGAGGGATGACAAAGATCATCAATTAGTAAACTGCAAAAATCACACATATCCATACCCATCAACCTGTTAGCACAAGAAATCTGGACAAAGCTTGACATAACGGATTATGTCATAATCAAACAGCTACAGTTAACTTTGAACCTAACACCACTCTTAAGTATTCAACTGCGGTACCACCTTTAACATTCTTATAAGAAAAGCACAGTCCGGGTCTGAACTGTCTGCAAATAGCTACAGTTAACTTTGAACCTAACACCACTCTTAAGTATTCAACTGCAGTACCACCTTTAACATTCTTATAAGAAAAGCGTAGTCCGGGTCTGAACTGTCTGCAAACAGCTACAGTTAACTTTGAACCTAACACCACTCTTAAGTATTCAACTGCGGTACCACCTTTGTCAAGAAAAGCACAGTCCAGGTCTGAACAGTCTGCAAACAGCTAAAGTTAACTTTGAACCTAACACCACTCTTAAGTATTCAACTGCGGTACCACCTTTAACATTCTCATAAGAAAAGCGCAGTCCGGGTCTGAACTGTCTGCAAACAGCTACAGTTAACTTTGAACCTAACACAACTCTTAAGTATTCAACTGCGGTACCACCTTTAACATTCTTGTAAGAAAAGCGCAGTCTGGGTCTGAACTGTCTGCAAACAGCTACAGTTAACTTTGAACCTAACACCACTCTTAAGTATTCAACTGCGGTACCACCTTTAACATTCTTATAAGAAAAGCGCAGTCCGGGTCTGAACTGTCTGCAAACAGCTACAGTTAACTTTGAACCTAACACCACTCTTAAGTATTCAACTGCGGTGCCACCTTTAACATTCTTCTAAGAAAAGCGCAGTCCGGGTCTGAACTGTCTGCAAACAGCTACAGTTAACTTTGAACCTAACACCACTCTTAAGTATTCAACTGCAGTACCACCTTTAACATTCTTCTAAGAAAAGCGCAGTCCGGGTCTGAACTGTCTGCAAACAGCTACAGTTAACTTTGAACCTAACACCACTCTTAAGTATTCAACTGCGGTACCACCTTTAACATTCTTATAAGAAAAGCGCAGTCTGGGTCTGAACTGTCTGCAAACAGCTACAGTTAACTTTGAGTATGTGTCTACCTGTTTGAGCCAATCTTCATTTTCCCCTGGAGAGCACTGTGCTTTGGCTGTAAGCAGCCCCCCACCACCACCACACACATCTTCCACTTTCTCTTATTCCCTTCTGTTAGCAAATAGTATCCATAACTGATCAATACTGTGTGTTTGTTAATTTAAACTATGACCACAGTAGCCTACTGATACAAGGTTATCCTGTTTTTACACCTGAGAAATTAAGAAAAGACTTACAGTTTCAGAGCAGTCCTTGGTCAATTGTGATTGTTTCTTAACACATACTTGTCTTGCTTTGTGATTGTTTCCAGCCCCTCATACAAGAACCTAACAGGGTCTCTACCCGCTTTGCTCCCCACCCTGCCCCCTATTCCCTCCCACCCCCAGTGGTCCCACCTTTATTGCACTCAAACCCCTCCCATCTTTCCAATAGCCAACCACAGTGCTAACCCAACGCTACCTCCTCCATATACCCTCTACTATCATACCTCCTCAACTGACATGTACAAGCATACCGTTCCTTTGCTCACTGCATGCACTCTCCTTGCATATCTTACATCCTACCAAAGCTACATCATTCCCCCACTCAACCACTACCACTGTACTACTACTCACACCACCACCCATGTCTCACCCATACTCATCTCCCCTCCCACCAGCTCAAGAACCATCCCTATGCACCCCCCACATATTCTACCAACTATAATACTCAAATGTAAAGCATCCCTACAACTTAACATAGTAACCTTCCCACCATACCTATTACCCACAGAGCACAATCATAAAGTTTCCCTTATAAACAAACACATTCAAAAACTGAGAAAACTAATAATCTCATGCATATCAAAACTAACCCTAAGTGGAGACATCCACCCCAACCCTGGCCCTACCATCTCCAACCCCAATCCTCATAATCAGACTAGAAACCACAACTTCTCCCATATTACAGCCAATAGAAAGCCAAGTGACTTCCTTCTACTAAGCCTAAATATTAGAAGTATATCCAACAAAGTCCATGAACTCCATTCCACCATAGACTTATACTCCCCAGATATAGTCATCCTGACAGAAACCTGGCTAAAACCTCACATTACCAGTGAGCAAATACTCCCTACAGATTACGGCATACTAAGAGTAGACCGGCTAAACAAAAGGAGGTGGTGTAGCTATAATATTTAAACAGCATCTAAACATCCAGATCTTAAAATCATCAGCTCCATAAATAGGCAATGAAGAAATAATATATACCAACCTCAAAATTAACCAAAACAAAACCATCAACATAATTGGATGCTACTTCCCACCTGGCCAAAACATCCCTCCACTAGAAAACCTCCTCAGCTGGTCTACCCACCATCTCCCCCAAGAAACTATCATCTTAGGTGATTTCAATATTGACTGGCAATCCTGTTCTGGCAACAATCCAACCCATCATGTAGACCTTCATGGCTTCACCCAACTAGTCCAGTCACCAACAAGGATAAATAAAAACTCCAGCAAGCACACTACCCTGGATTGGATACTAGTCAGTAAGAACCCCCAGTCATATATAACAGGCTGCTTATTAGATAGCCTCAGTGATCACTCCCCAACATTCCTACTCAAAAAATACCTGTACCAAGCTAAACCTGTCATCTATCGTCAAATACGTAAAAAAATAAACTTTAACCCACTCACATTCATCTCATCCCTCAAAGAATGTAACTGGCATGCTCTAAAATACCTCAGTCTAGATGACGCAGTTGAATTTTTTAATACTACCTTTCTGAACATCCTTAATTACCATGCCCCCATAAGATTTTCCAGAACCAAAGCACAACCCTCCCCATGGCTACAGAAAACCACTAAGTCAGAAATGAAAAACAGGTATAACGCCTGGGAGCACTGGCGCAAAACCAAATCCCCCGCAGCTAGAGAGAAATTCCTAGAACTACGCAATAGAGTCAAAAAGCTAATAAAAATGGGACAAATTCCAATACTACCAGTCTGCCCTAGACTCCTCACAACACAGCCCCAAACAATTCTGGTCCTCCATAAACTCCATTCTCAACCCAGGTAAAGTCAGTACCCCTCCTCCTAACATCCCCCACTCCTCAGAAAATATTGCTACCTCATTCAACACATACTTCACCCAAACCATACTATCACTAGCTAAACAACACAACCCCCCTCCCCTCCAACCCACACCTTCAACTAGTAATCTCTCCACTGCCTTCTCTTTTTCTCCTGTACCTACCTCCAACATAAAAAACTCTTAACTAAACTTAAACCCACCAAATTAGCAGCAGACAACCTCCCAAGTGAATACCTACAAATCGCAGCTGATGCTCTGGCCCACCCAGTATCCATCTTGATTAACTGATCTCTGTCAGAAAGTTACGTTCCCACATTGTGGAAAGTCTCACATATAATTCCCCTCCACAAAGGTGGACCCTCTGCAGAACTAACCAATTACCGCCCCATAGCTATTCTCTCTCCACTCTCCAAAATACTAGAGAGATGCATACACTCTCAGGTCTCACACTACCTCCTTACTAACAACCTCCTTTTCAGTACTCAGCATGGTTTCTGACCAAACCATAGCACCACCACTGCCTTACTCTCCTTTACTAACACTATCCTTCAGCATAAAAACAATGGCTATCTCTCCTCTGCTACTTTCCTAGACCTATCTAAAGCATTTGACATGGTCCCACACAAACAACTTATCTCTGTCCTCAATAACCTATCCTTCTCACAATCAGTCACCAACTGGTTTCAGAGTTACCTGTCTAACCGCCAACAATCCATTGTAGAGCAGAATGACATATCTCCCCAACTACCTGTCTCCATAGGGGTTCCCCAAGGATCCATCCTTGGACCCTTACTTTTCTCTGTTTACACCAATAATCTAGCCTCTGCCACCAAACATGGCACACTCATCCAATACGCAGATGACTCAACCATCATCTGCTCAGCCCAGTCCCTACCCAAACTGCAAAAAGTCACACAGGAAGCATTTTCCTCTGTTGAAACATGGTTATCCGATGCCCAATTAATACTCAACCCAAACAAAACTAAACTACTCATCTTCCAACCCACCAAACATACTCAAAACAACTCTCACTTTAACATCACAGCAAAAGACAACACCACTATATACCCAACTGAACACACCAAATTGCTAGGAGTGGAAATAGACAATAAACTAAAATTTGACATTCACATATCCATGACCATAAAAAAAATCCACAAAAAACTAGGAGCATTATACAGAAATAAACAATTTCTCACCAAAGCAGCAAATATTTCAATAGCAAATTCCCACCTTATCTCCACCCTACTTTATGCCTCTCCAGTATATACCAACCTAAGGCAATCGGATCTAAACAAGCTAGAGACCTGCTACAACAAAATCGCCAAAATCGCCACAGGGGCATCCTACCATAGTCACCACTGTCTCTCACTTGCTGAACTGGGCTGGCTTGAACTCCCTCACCTCCTTCAGTGGTATCAACTCTCACTCGCCCACAAACTAGTAAACCATCCACTAAATGTCCCATCCCTCCAGAATCTACTCCAACCCTATCGTACCACCAGACCACTAAGATCCAGCAACAAAAATCACTTGCAGATCACTAAATCCAATAACTCTGCTAGTGAAGCACTATTCTCTTGCGCCATATCCAAATTATGGAACTCACTCCCACCCACAATTACCTCCGTACCATCATGCACCAACTTCAAAACTTTATTAAAAGCGCACCTAAAAACATGCTGGCTATGTCCTTGCAACTCCCACTCTAATATCATCCACCCCATCCAACTACTACCTTTCTTTCACCTCCACTAACTACCTTGATGATAGCAAGCTCAGATGCTCATAAGCCTAGTACTTATTATACAGCAGGAACTTCTCATTGTTACATTTGTTAATGCCTGTTATGTACTTCACAGATAAAGATTCTAGTTCTCTACTGATGTACTATGTTCTTCATCTGTAAATATGTTGTAAGTAATTTCTATGTTAAAATGTTAATCGCTATGTAATCCAATGTAACTACTGTCTTTTTATTTTACTGTGGAGCTTTTCTCCCCGGGCCTCCGCTGAAAATGGACCCACATCCAGTCAGACACTCCCGGTCAACAAATTTAAATAAATAAATAAATAAATAAAATAAATAATGGGGGGACAAAGGCCCAAAAATAGGGATATATGTTAAATATTGGTCTTATCAACTCAGAAAGTTGATAGAACAGCATTTGTCTTAGCATTCATTTTTCTGAAGGATATGAAGTTTGAAACAAAAATATATGTCATTTAGTGACTTCAGTCTGTCTTCAGATCATCCCAATGATTTGCCAGAAAACCACAGCTTTCATGAAGACCAGACTGAAAATATGAAGCCAAAATCTAGACATTCTGTGGAAATCTGGACAGTTGAACACATATCTGAGGATATTACACTAGCTTGTTTAAAGACCTCAGAAAGCACATTACCTCATAAAGTTTTGAATGAAACAAAACTAGGCCATTTCAGATGATGTTATCGTGTTTGTCATGGATAACATTGCTATGGGGAACTGTGTGCACTATTATCTAAGTTGTTTTAAAGCAGACAGCAATATGCAGATTGTGAGTTTTCTAATCAAAGTGCATTTGAGTAATCAGTATAATGAAATAAAACATAGCTTAACCAGTTCTCCATCTGTTTGCTCTTTGTATCTGAATCTGTAGTTCCTCAGGACTCCATTTTGATTTACCTTGAAATCTGACATTATTTCATTTTGGAATCTGTTAACACATGCTATAATATATGGCCTCTGGCAACAATATATGATAGCATGAGTCATTATTTAAAGCTGAGTGACCAGTGCACATATGAATGTAAGAAAGTTTTATACCTGTGACTAACTGAGTCATGAAAGAATGTGTACTTCTAGCTAGGCCATTTGGAGATTTTACAAAAGTAACTCATTTAGCCATTATTTCTGTATGAGCAAAGAAAAGGACCACACATGCCTTATCAGGAGCTGGCAACAAAGAAAACTCAAAGGGAGGCATTAAAAAATATTGCTGCTCTCTGCAGAGACACTAAATCTCTGCTATTTTAGAGAATACATGTCAATGTATCCAGTTTTCTGCCTCATATTCTGGTCAGTTCCACATAAATGTGTGGTTTTCTGCTTGATCACTGAGGACTGAAGTCACTAAGTAAAAACATAAATTGAGTTTCAGACTTCATATCCTTCAATAAAATACATATGAATGAAAACCCTGTGGTTCTAGCAACTTTGTAAGCTTATAAGAGACATATTTAAAATATCCCTGATTTTGGGCCTTTGCCCTCCCATTATTTTTGGCTTTTCCCAGATCTTTTGTGATTAGAGGTTGAGAGGTATGGCTTAGAGTACTACTACCTTGAGTCACTCAGGAAGGCTCTGAAAGAGATAAATTGATAGTATGATGTCATACTATGGAGACACAGAGTGCAATGTAATTTGTAGATGCCACAGCAAAAAACAAAATAGTGTCACTATGGAAATCTTACTATGGCATTTCAGGGTACACTATATTTTTCAAGGATATGGGTAATAGTACTGCATATAAATAGAAGAATGATAGCACACATTCATCTGGTTTGTCTTCAGATTTGTCATTTATAACACCACTTATTGTCAGTTGTCAACATTTTTAACATATTTTTATTTCCTTTATCCTAATTTCAGCAATTACACATGCAAAGAAAATATGATAAATGTATAACTCCTGTTGTTTTCTGCATTTATTTCATTATGCTTTTCTCTGCACACCATTGTAGCATTTTATAAAGTTCTGGTACTTTTCACTGAATTTGATTCAGTATATAGGGATTCCCTTTCCACGGCAGGGCTAGCCACCTGGCGGTGTAAAACTTGTCTCAAGATGATTGTCTCTGCTGAAGTGACACCCAGACCCCATGTGTAAAATGGGAAAAGGGTGTGAGGATGGATGGATGGCTATAGGGATTCTCTGGTTGACTCAAGTTACTGGGGAGAGAGGGGTAGACACATTTGAGATACTTATAACATCAACAAACAAATAATTAGCTTATTGATTCTAACTACAATAATCCAGCTATAGAGCATGCAAAACAGTTGTGGAGTTTGATACAGAGAGTGACAATGTGAGCTATTGCCAGCTATGCCAGGAGAAGTAGGGCAGTGGAAGTCTGCCAGCATAGCTATCTGGAGTTTTGTAAATAATTATATGTCATCTGTATATCAAACTGATTTGTAGAGATGCTTGTGTTGAAAATGCATTTGTAAAGTTGCTTGTGTCAAAAATGTATCAACAGTGTGTCCTGCTGGACAGAAACGAAATGGACATTTATATCAGACTATACTGTGGTAACTGAGAAATGTATATATGTTAACAGAGGATACCCGAAGAGAAGATATTAATTTCAGACCAGTTACCTTTGAAAAATAGTAAACAATTAAATTACTTAATTTAGGCCAAAACAATTGTATCTTACTGCAGCCAGAGATGAAATGTCTGTACCAGAGAATGGTTTATTAGCTCCTGTAGGAAGAGAGGAAGTGTTTATTGTTTTATAACTACCCAAAGCTGCAACAGATCTTAGCAAAGCTCTTTGTGTGCATACTATTGGCACATATGTGCAAGATTCTGGGTCAGGTGCTAGGAAAGGGGGGGTTAGCATGGGAACCAGAAGTCAGATGACCAGATGTATGTGATGTCATTCTGTAATTGATCACTGAAATAATGTTTTTTAATACTAGATGAGACTGAAGTCTCAGAGCACTCTGTTTTTGAAACCTGACATAGAAGGACCCCTTACCTACTTCATCTTGCCTTGCACTAGTAAGTGACCAGGGAATAGTAATTCTTTAGATCAGTCAGGAAACTATAGTGAGATAATATAGTGAGATAGTTAAGTACTGTTTTTTGTATCTGTGTGAATCTATTCATCTGTGTTATTTTAATATTTCTTGTGAATGAAGCTCTGGTGTTTACTGTGAACAGATATTCTCTATTTTCATGTTCATTTATTATTTATTATTAAATATATTTAAACTTTTCATTGTGGCTGGTCCTTTAGAGAATATTTAACCTTTGAGAGTGCTTGTATCTATTTGGTGACTCTGTGGCCACTCCTGAAAGCCTTACTGCATTGGCCAAACACTACCATTGGTATTAATATTAATTTTACTCAATATAATTGAGTACCCTTGTAAAAGCCTTAGAGTAGCTGACTTTTGAGTGTATAGTGGCAGCAACTGCCTTATAGTCTGGGCAGAAGGGGGAATAGCTAGTAAATCTGTGCCAGCCTTTCCCAGGGGTGTGTGCGTGTGAAAATCAAATCTCAAAGAGTGTGTGTGTGTGTCACACAGAGAGGGCGCTGGAGGATTTGGCTTGGACACCCGGCTGTGGACTCAGCTCTATAGATATGCTAGTGAGGAGTCTTTTTGGGGACCTGGAGGGAGACAGAGAGAGAAATCCAGACATCGGACTGAGTGTGTTCCCTATGTGCTCATAAGGGAAATTGTGCTTGGTGCAGAGAGCTGCATCCAGAAATAATGTGTGTAGCTATTTTTGTTGCAAGTGAACATCCCTCTACAGTGTCAGTGGTGAGGATTCAGGTTCCTTGATTACTGGCTCAGAGAAAGAGGATGTCATACAGATTACCAGTTAAACGCTTAGAATTGAGTCTCAGACATTACCAGCCAGTTTGAAATATTAGTTGCCAATAACTAACTTCATTCCACAATCAGAAATTATGGCAGGGAGATATAATTTTTAATTTAAATAAACCTCTTTCAAATATAGATTATAGTGCTATTTAGAAAATAGTTATTAACAAATATCATTGGGAATGTTTGGAAAAATGATACTCTTGCTAAAGTACATGAAGTTTCAGTTCTTCTAAAATTAAAAAAAAACTGGAGAGACAGGACTACATAAGATATTTTGCCAGTCTGAATTAATCTTATAATAACACCGAGTATATGTTATAAGATAAAGGATCCTTGGCTTTAAAATGAAATCATGGCAGCAGTAAATGAGCTATTCTGAGGTATAACAAATTTGAACAAGTGACGCAGCTTTTTTTTTTTTTTTGGTGTAGTTCATCTCTCCCTCTCCCTGTCTGTCTTTCTCTTTCTGTCAGATCAAGTACCCAGCATAGCCAGCAACCTTAGACCAGAAAAGCAGTGCTGATATAACTAACCTTTTGATATTTGCATTTGTCTATACATGCAACCCATAAAGGAAAAAGTTGACTGCACTTATAATAAGCTGAGCAGACTCACTGATTCCATTATATATCTTTCCTACTCTCACTGCAGCAAACAGTTACCTGACCAAAATGTCTTTCAAACTGCATACACAGAATGCCTGGTTCTAGATATAAAAAATATCCACTGCTTTTCTCCCCAGGTTCAGTTCTCAGTACTCCTGTTTCAGGTTTACTCCTAACTCTACATTTTACCTTCCAGTGTGATTTGCATACACTGTAACATATGCCTGCAAGGTACACAGTTATTTTGCAGGTAACCAGTTAATGGTACATAAAACAAAATAACTTAGCCGATGGCAGCTCATTTCAACCTTCTATGGCCCTCTGTACCCTAGAACCCTAATGGCAGAATTTTCGACATTCCTTCTGCTTCCCTCTACACTCCACGCTTTTCACTCTTATACAATAAATCATTTTCCCCCACAAATCCATGTTTCTAGTTTGCCATAAGAAGAAAAAAGAAATTAAAAAATTCTTTGAAAAATGCCTGTATGCATCTGCTTAAATGCTGATAACATTCATCCATGATTTTCTGTCCCTTTGCAAAAAATGCTACTCACTGCATTCTATCATATTTATAACTTCTCACTCTTATCACTGTCTCATAATATAATCCCATCAGTATGTCAAAGATTGTTAATTATCCCTTTGCTCAAACTTCCAAAATCCAGTTCTCATGGAGACCTATCTTTGTCCTTCCCATTTCAGGAAAAAATCTAGAAAAAATCTTCTCCTCCAAAATGTCCATCTAAGTACAAAAATATATTCCATCCTCACTTGACACTAACAAGACTTCTGGACTAGTAAGGGCACAACTCCTGCTTTACGGACCCTCAAAGATGATGTTCTTAATAAATCTGAGCAAAGACATTCATACATATTCCATTTTATAGACCTCAGCAAGGCATTTGACCTGATATATATATATATATTCTTTTCTCCTTAATACCCACCTATCAGCCGGAATCAGCACCACAGCCACTGACTGGTTTAAGGATTAACACAATAAAAGACCCCTTTGTGTCAAATCAGATACCTCATTTACAGAGTATTCCTTCTAAATTAAGATGTTCCTCACTGTTCCATACTTGTTCCCCATTTTTCACACTGTGCCTTAATCAACGTGCTACAGACCTTCCTCAGCTTCCTTTAATTGTCTCTGCAAACTGTGGTGTCCAGGAAAGGGTAGAATTGGAGATGGAGGTTGTCATCTGTAATGACAGGTTGGGGCTGACTCAAGATTCCAATAGGGAGGCCAAGTCCTTTGAACATTAGATGGCCAAAGGGGCAAACTGTAGGTTTTTACTTATCTACCATCTGCTGTGCTGTGTGAGGAGATTTCAACAAGAGTTCATGACTTTCTCATTGACTCAGTTGATGGTCATCAGCATTTTGCCATGCTAGGCAATTTCAACATCTGAGATTATGATGAGTCAATTTTTTTTCTAAAGAGTTTAGTTATGTCATGAGAAGCTGACTAAATTGCTGAGATGCCGTTCAGCACATCCTGTCTTACCACTCAAAGAGTATTATCTATCACAGAATGTGAGTTTGCTGTTCATTTTTTTTATGCTAGCAAGATTGTTATTATCAGATCTGCTTTTCCTCCAGCAGACCCCAACCTCTCCTTTTGCACCTGACTTGGATTGTGTTTGCTATTCCTGATTATGATGAATTCATTACTGCTATGTCATGCATGTGACCTATGACCTGTAGACTACAGCCACGGTCATCAAGGTTAGTGGTGGCCAGTCTTAACATTCTTGGATCAGTGACTTTTCAGATCCTAGTTTCATCAATGAAGTATGGGTTTTTCCTTTAGCTTTGAGGGGGACCATTGCTTTCCCTACTCTCAATAGACCATCCAAGGCTTCAACTAATGTCATGCAACAGTTTGTAAGCCACTTTTTTTAAGCATTAAGTACATATGGAAGCATTGTTTATTTTCATAATTGTTAACAAACTAGCTATATATCAAGAATAGAATGATATAAATGGACATCTACAATGAATTTTCCTCTCTCCCACCATGGTATATCACACCATACCCTTCATTAACATGCCAGACTCTCAGTTGTGAAACTATGAACATAAGTATGAAAATATGAATAACAAGTAATAAACAGTGATCAATTTCTCTACTATGAAACATCTTAGATTAACAGTCTTGGTGTCATTTTATTAATAACTTCTTGTACTTTTTAATATTGAGTATTATTAGCTGGCAAGTCACTTAGTAAATGAAGCCAGACCCAAAAGAGGATGCCATAATGAGCTATGGGTGTGAACTGGAAGTACCCTTAACAGTCCCAAACACTTCAGAATCTAACCATAACTCTTTTTCTATCAAGCCCATACAAACTAGCTCCATAAAAAACTCCTACACAAATTAAAACCCTCAACTCCTGCAGCTGATCTGCTCCTGAATGAATTTCTGAAACTAGCTGCTGATTCCATCTCTTATCCTGTCTCAATACTAATCAACCACTCCATTTCCAAACAATATGTACCTAAGCTCTGGAAAATATCTCGTATTACCCCCCTACACGAAGGTGGCCCTTCTACAGACTTCTCAAACTACAGAGCCCTTGCTATTCTCCCTCCCCTAGTCAAAATTCTGGAAAAATGTATCCATAAATCTTATCCAATTTCCAAAAGAGTTTCAGACCTTAGCACAGCACCGATACTGCACTAATAAGTTTCACTAATATTGTAAACCTCCTCAAAAATCAAAGCCAGCTAGTCTCATCTATTTTCATCAGTATGACAAAAGCTTTTGATACAGTACCCCACCAAAAATGACTCAACAAACTCTCAACATATAACCTCACCCAAACTTCTCTGTCTTGGCTTCACAGCTATCTTTCTGACAGACAACAGTCAGTCAAGTGGGATAACAATATCTCCCCCTCCTACCCATCTCTGTCAGTGTGCCCCAAGGGTCTATCCTTGGACCTCTGCTTTTCATGGTACAATATGCTGATGATTCCTCCCTCATCTGCTCTACCCCAACTCTTCTTGAACTTTAAGAAAAAACCTAAAGATCACTCCATGACACAGAAAACTATCTCACTGACTACCAACTAATACTCAACCCAAATTAAAAAAACAATGTTTTTCTCCAACATCAAACCTAAAAACAGCCCTCTTCCCTCATTATCTACTCTTCCAACAATGCGAAAATCAAACATATAGAGCAAACAAAACTTCTAAGGGTCACAGTAGACAACTGTCTAAAATTTGACAAACACATAGCTGTAACCATCAAAAAGGTACACATTAAACTTGACTCACTCTACAGAGACAAAGCATACCTCACCAACAACACTAGACTATCGATAGCCAGAACACACCTACTATCCACCCTCTTATACTCTGCGTACATCTTTACCAACCTAAGAAAACCAGACTTAAATAAACTAGAGACCTGCTACAGTAATATAGCCAAGTTTGCTACAAACCAATCACATAGATAACACCACTGCACTACACTTCACTAACTCTGAACTACCCAACCTGCTATCCCTAAACCAACCAACCATTGCTTACTCCATCATCTACCAACCCAAAAACTGCCCTGCTCTCAGAAGCAAATACCAACTGTAGATCTCTAAGGTCCTCCAATAAACTTCTACTAAAGGTCACTAAATACAGCAGCAGCTTTGGGGACTCCCTATTCTCTAACAAAGTGTCCAACACCTGGAACTCAATACCCCAACACGTCCTAAACATCACAAATCCTCACAAATTTAAGCAGCTTCTGAAAGAACACCTATCCAATCACTGGCTATGCTCCTGCTCTTTACCTGGCTAATTACACCCTAATACCTATACCAACCTCATATTCCAGCTGTAGCTTCCACCACCAGGACCCTCTCTTATTATTGATGTTTTCTTTTTACTCAAGTAGCGACAATTATTCTAAATTTCTAAAATCATGTATATGAATCATATTTCTCTCTCTCTCTCTCTCTCACCACTGCATCAGCCTCTTCACTCAATACTTATAGACTAGAATAAGCATGTTCTTTGGTCTATCTGTACTTTCTCAAACACCTATCTCATCTCAATGACACTTACATTCCCAGCAGCATTTCTTATGTTGGGACTACACCCTGGATTTGTTATAAAGTAAATCTATACTGTTTTGCCTGCTCTGTGACTTTACAATTGGTATATACTGCTACTTTATGGTACTTTGACATATGTACAATTATTAAATAACTTCTATTTTTACTAATTTAGCATTTATGTTAACAGGTAAAGCAAAAATATTTGTAATGTGTATTCCTAATCATGTTTTGCTCTGCTGTAATATGTGTTTTTTCTTCGACATGTTTTTCTGCTGTATTCATTCAATATTATTTGGAGCCTTTCTCCCCGGGTCACCTTTGAAAATGGGCTCCTGGCCCAGTTGGACATTACCCAGTACACAAATGTGAAATAAATAAATAAATAAAATAAAAAGGGACTATAGGCTTGAATGAGTTAACACCAGGAAGTTTTCTCTGATCTGTATACTGACAGAACCCACACTGTAAAAGTGGCTGAGTCCAAATCCAGCTCCAGACAAGTGACAGGTGGAGTACCTCAGGGTTCAGTCCTGGGACCTCTCTTGTTTGGCATCTACTTCTCTGAAGTACAGGCCAACACTAAGATACTCTGGCTAACAAAGTTCACAGATGACTGCAAACTGGGAGCCATTATTGAATCCCCAAATTATGTGGATACTCTACAAAAGGGCCTTACAGAAACAGATGATTGGTGCCAGAGCCATGGGCTCAAGCTCAATGCCAAGAAATGTATAGTTATATCCTTTGGGAAAAAACATGTACCCATGAATTACCACAAAGGTGGCAGTACATTAAACACCGAAAGTGTGATAAGAGACTTAGGAACACAGGTGGACAGTGGTCCACCTTCAATAACCACATCGCCACAACAGTCAGAAAATCCTTCTATGTAGCACACCTCATCACTAAGGGCTTTTCATCCAGAAAAAAGGAGGTCATTGTCCCACTGTACTCATCCCTCATACCCATTATAGACTACAACACCCCATTTGGTATGTACCTCTCAAGACATCTGCAACAACTGGAAAGGCCACAGAAATACCTCACTAAAAGAATCACATGCTTAAAGCAGATGCCTTATGCTGACCACCTTAAAAAACTCCAGCTATACTCTGTCACATATCGTCTACTCCAAGGCGATCTCTGCTTAACATACAAGGCCATGTGAAACCCAGAGCTGTTGGACATGCTACACTTAAAGAAATCCCAATCCCTCAGAGCCACATGCTCCAGGGATCTAAACCTTGTCAACACAATAAACAAAACATGCTGGAGGGATAGGTTCCTGACCCAGAGACTCCCCAGACTCTGGAATATACTGCCCATACATGTCAAGCAGAGTGCCTCTTTGGCCCTCTTCAAAAGGAACCTTGATGACTGGATGAGAGAAAGAAATTCACCCCGGGGATCACGTCAGTCACCCTGCTAGACAGGGATTCGGGGAAGTAAATAGTATGGGAAGAAATGGCCACGGAATTGTTATGGCTAGGCTTGTATAGGCCCTAGGGCTGATAGCCTAGTACCAACCTATGAACCTATGATCCATATCCTATATGAGTACTGTACATCAGAGTATATGTGCTGTGGCATTAAGAACCATGTCAAAGGCTGAGTGTGCACATATAAATATCAGGCACATGCTATTCCCAGTGCCATTTTGAGAGTGCAGCCATAGAGTGCGCATGTATGATTGCAGTAGTTAGTTTGTATATAAGTTACTTAAGTTAAAGTCAGTGACGTCTATCATGATGTGTTTGTATATAATAAAGCTGTTTGAACAGAACCCACAAAAGCTTTTCTATTGGGTCCAAATTAGGAGAACAACATGGTGTCAAAACCGGGATCACAGAGAATGATATTCAGAGCCATGAAGTGAAGAGATGACAGTGAAGGTAAACTAAGAGAAATGAGCACAAAAAAGAGCCAGAAAAGAATCAAAGGTAACGAGAATCCTCATGAACTGCTTATTTTGTTAAAAAGATAAAATGGAGTATTACAAGGGCATAAACAGCATTATTAGAAAAGCGGGAGACACAAAAGGTTGATTAATTAAGGGAAATCTTTGAAACTAAGATATCTGACAAACCAATTACCAGAAAAGCAAAACAAGTATGTTTAAAAGCTAAATGGGCATGTTTAAAGGCAAGACGAGTATGTTTGAAGCAAAACAGGCATGCTCAGAGTAAAACAAGCACAAGCAAAGTATACTGGGCATGAAAAGAGATGAAATAAGCAAAACAAATATAATAAAGGCAAAAAAAGGGCACATTAAGTGTAAATAAAGTAAGGCGACTGCATGTTTTTTGGCAAAGTGCTGTGTTTTGGCATAACTACAGCTTCGTATTGTATCAAGGACATAACTAAAGTTATTTGAAGTATCTCAAAGTGTGTAAAAGTGTTTACATCATCATCATCAGCCCCATATTTCCCATTTTTTTTCTACATGGGGTCGGGGTATTGTGTCAACTGTCACCATCTTTCTCGATTCAGTGCCACACTCCTGCCTTCTTCAACACTCATGCCCGACTGTCGCAGATCTTCTTTCACACAATCCATCCACCTCTTTTCTGGATGTCCTCGCTTCCTCTTACCTTCTTTCTGTCTGTCCCAAATCTTCCTCACCAGATTATCTTCTGCTTTTCTGTACATATGTCCAAACCACTGTAATCTGTTCTCTTTGATCTTTTCTGCAATTGGAGCTACTTTGGCTTCTGCTCTTCCGACCTCATTTCTTCATCTGTCCCACAGTGTGCATCCTACCACCCTTCTCTGGCACTTCATTTCATCACCTCTAGCTTCTTCAACTGTTCTGCCATTACTGCCCAGGTGTCTGTACCATACAGTAGTACTGGTTGCACCACTGTCTTGTACACCTTACTTTTCAGCTTCTTTGGCATTCTTCTGTCATAGACTACACCTGACATTCTATGCCATATGGCTGCAGCCCCTCTGATTTTAGCTTTGACCTCTTCATTCAGACTTCCCTTCTCCTCAACCACCCCTCCTAGATACTTGAAGCTGATTACCTGTTCCACTATCTTCCCTTCTGATCTATTCTCAGCTTCTTCTGATTTCTCCAGTTTGCTGCCATTGCCACCATCTTATCTGTGCTTAGTTTCATCTCATGTGTCTTCAGTTTTGCATTCCATTCTCCTATTCTTTGCTAAAGTTCTAGCTCAGAGTCTGTCTGTAATGACACATCATCTGCATACAGCAACTTTATGAATCTGTCCCCTCTGACCTATTTGCTAATGTAGTCCATCACCAGTATGAACAGCAGTGGGCTCAGAGCTGTACACCCACTCCCACTGGGAACCCCTCTGTGAGGCCGAACACTGTTCGTACTTGAGTCATTGGGTCCTTGTACATAGCCTGCACTAATTCTACCAGTGTTTCTGGGACTTCAAACCACTGCAGTACTGTCCAGATCAGCTTTTTTGGAACCTTGTTCATAGATTCATAGATTAATACTAGGCTAAGTGCCCTTGTGGGCCATTTTAAGCCTAGCCAATTACCCCATGTCAGAATCAAACCCTGCACATTTTGTTTGTAAGGCAGACACCTTAACCATTATGCCAATCTCCTACCCATTTTTCTCCAAGTGTAGGAATGCTCAGTTGGACTTTCTCCTCATCTCTAGCTTCTTCTCGAGTATCTGTCTCACTGCAAACATCAAGTCAATTGTGCTGCTTCCTGAGCTGAATCAGAACTGCTCATCTCCCATCTTACATTCTAATACTCTGTGTATCCTTTTATCAATCACCCTCTCCAGAACTTTCATGCAATGTGGTAGGAGTTTGATGGCTCTGTACTGCTCATAGTTGTGGATGTCCCCTTTGCTTTTGTACACTGGCGTGAGTGTGCTTATTTTTCAGTCATCTGGGATATGCCTTTCTCTCCACACTGCTATCAGTACCCTCAGGAGCCATTTCTCCTTATCTCACCCAACATCTTTATCATATCTGCTGTGACCTCATCTGAGCCTGCTGCTTTCTCTGACTTCATTTTCCTTAGTGCTGTTCTTACTTCTTCTAGGGTGGACTCCTCATCTTCTAGCATTATAGACTGTTTCTGGGGCAGTGCAGCTTCTGTGGGTTTTTTTTCATTCAGAAGCTGCTGGAAATACTCCTTCCATCTGCCTTTGATGTCCTGTGGACTGGTGAGTAGATTGTTGTAAAAGTGCTTACAGTGTGTGCTTATTACTGTACATGTATTCTGAAGAGTTTATTTGTGTGCCAAGTGCAACTATTTTGTGAAGTACAGTCAAAGTATAGCCATTTCAAAAAGTTTCTTGTGCTGGGTGTATCTATTCACAAAGTGTCACCATTACAGAGTGTTTCTTTCACTGTAAAGAATTGCCTAGCAAGGTACCACCATTCTGGGAAAATTGCTGTGTACAGTTTAGTCGCAAAGTGTCATTACTTCGAAATGTTATTGACTCTGAGCTCCTCTTGCCCAGTTCATATGCATTGTGCAGTTATTTGAAATGTTTGTTAAAATTTCAAAGGTATTATAGTGCCCGAAAGAGTTATTTCGCAAAGTTCAGTTGCAAAGAGGCTTGCATCATGCAGTTATTTGATATACTGATAAGAGGTGATTTCTTGAAATATAGTAAATTGAAGAGTATTACAGTGCCCGAGAGACTTATTTCTCAAAGTTCAGTTATTCAGAGGCTTGTTGTATTATTGGGCAAAGTTACAAAAACTGGCATAAATTTCTGGCATATGTGTATGTGTATGTGTTCATGCTTATTTGCAAAATCCTTCACTGGTATGTATTAATATGGCAGATGGATTTCGAAAGCCCTTACCACTTGTATTTATCAACATATTAATATTGCAGAGAATTGGAGAATATATGAGCAAGAGTATGATATTTTTATACAAGCAGCTTATTCAGATAAAGATGCACGCACCAGGGCATTCATTTTGCTAAACCTAGCTGGGTCAGAGGCCATAGAAGGACAGCGTTCATTTGCGTATGACCTAGCAGTATATGAGGGAGAAGGTAAAAAATCATTGTATCGTTGTACAGGCTGAATCACGGGAAGACCCTGAGTGTTTGAAGCACAAGTTCAGAGAAACAAATATTATATCAGAGAGGTATTTGTTTTACATGAGAGATGATGAGATCAGAAACCAGGAGAAACTTTTGCAGCTTATATAACTGACTTGAGAAACAAAGCCAAAGCTTGTCAGTTTGGTGACTTAAAAGATGAGTTAATAAAGAACAGGCTTGTGTATGATATTAATAGTGCGGCTGTGAGAAAGATTTTACTTCATGACAGTGATTTAACATTGAGTAAAACCATTGAGATTTGCCAAATCCATGAAGTTGCAGAAAAACACAAAAGTATGCTTGCAAGTGACAAGAGCATAGTTTCAGCAGGCTCCAGAGCAAATGTGGATAGCATGCAACAGGTGGCAAACAGAAGTAGGCCTAAGCACATGGCAGCCACAACCCCTGCTGGCTCACCAGAGAAACTATGTAGCTTTTCAGCAAGTTCTAAGACTAGTTTACTTAAAGGAGCATGTTCCTTAGTGCAGTACAAGCATGAATCAGCAAAACCCAAGTCTGGCTTTATTGTTAACTGTTGCAATTGTGGTGCCAATCATGAGTCTACAAGTGAAAAGTGCTTAGCATTTGGTTAGCAATGTCACAAGTGTAAAAAATGGAGCCATTTTCAAAAGTTTTGCAAATCAAGTAAACCCCACGCAGTTGTAAAGAAAGGTCACACAAAAAAGCAAGTTGATCAAGTAGAGCCACAGCAGTCAACTTTGTATGTAGATGGTGTATCAGTAATTGGTGAGAGAGTTGATGCAGTGAATTTATTGGCAAAAAGCAGTGTTTTTATAGTCCAGATCAATGGTAAATCCACAGAGCTTAAAGTAGACACTGGTTCAAAGTGTAATGTTATATCAGCAGACACATTTGCTCAAGTGAGAACTAATGAGCAACTCAATGTGGCCAGTACTGTGAAACTTGTTGCTTATGGAGGTGAAGAATTTCAAACCAAAGGCTCAGTGATGCTTTTGTGCTATCTGGCCAAGAACTGTTACAACTTGTTATTCTATGTAGTCTGAAGACCAGTACAGTCATTATTGGGTCTCAAAGACAGTTTGAGAATGAACCTGCTTTCTTTTAACAAAGAAGTTCATCTCACAAGTGTATCTCCTAGTTCCAATTTTTCTGAAGCCATTTTCTCAGAGTATGCTGATGTTTTTGATGACAAGCTGGGCAAACTTCCAGTTGTGTATTCCATGAAGTTAGACCCAGAAGTCACTCCAGTAGTCAAACCAGTGAGAAGAGTTCTAAATGAAGAAAAAAAAATGTGAAAAGGCAATTTTAAGTGAAATCTGCATTTTGCCATTACAGTCTATGGCATGCAGAATCAAAACAACAGCAGGGAACAGTGGTTGCTAAAGGTAAAGACTCTGATGCAGTGCTGTAACTAGGGACTAAGGCAGTGGGTTATGCTAATTAGGGAAATTTACTGAATCACAAAAAGAAGACGTGCCAACCTGCACCTAATTGTGTAGGAGCTATAAGGCAGTGGTGTAAGCAGGAGAAGCAATTGACATGAAAAGAGGGTGTATCTTGCTTGGTGTAAGAGCACATTGGAGCTCTATGGCTTCCACGGGAGCTTAGGTAAGCACAGCTAAGCAAAGGGGTATGTGTCTGACACTGAATTGACTTATTCCTTTAAATGAAGAGTGTGCTCGCATCCAGAGAGGGCCATATCTGCTTCAAAGGGTTTACTTTAGCTAAACAGGTTTGCACCGCACACACCCAGTCTAAAAAAAATAAAAAATAAATTAAAAAAACCCGGAAATAGCAGGACTGTTTACATTTGGGCACCAGGTTTGTGCGGCACACCTCGGACTTTAAAAGAGGTGGAAATGGGAAGGGAAAAAAGGGAAAAAAAAAAGGCAAATAGGAAAATAAAAGCAATCAAGTACAAATAAAATAGCAAGCAGGTGGAATGTATCATAGCCAGACAATCATACAGGCAGCATTTGCAGCACAACAGTATAAACTGTGCAAACACCTTTCAGTCTGGTTTACCCACAAACCTTGCACCATTGATGTACACATGCGGAGGACTTTTAACTGAAAGAATGTTAGAGGCTGCCATTGCTTTGATCCATCAGTATGTGCTAGAGGCCGATGGGCGGTGAGGAGGATAATGCAGACAACTGCCACAGACTGAGGAGGAGGAGAAGAGTGTTCAGACCCAGGGTAAATTATCAGGGGCTACATGATCTGGAGATAGTAGAGCACTACAGGGTGGACAGAGATATACTTCGGCAAATCATCGAAAAGTGCCTGCCTCAACTCACACACAGAGCCAACAGAGGGGAACCCATCCCAGTGGATATCAAGGTATGTGTATCCTTAAGAATACTAGCTACAGGTACTTTTCAAAAACCTACCGGGGACATGATGGGGGTCTCACAAGCATCTGCATCCAGAGTACTCCACCAGTTCCTGGATGCCATGCTACCACATGCCAGTGAGCACATTTACTTCCCCAACACCCGTGAGGAGAGGACCAGCAATATACATCTCTTCCACCATGTAGCAGAATACCCAGAGGTACTGGGTGCGATAGACTCACGCACATCCACATCAAAGCACCACCTGGTGAACAAGGTAGGGTCTACATAAATTGCAAGGGCTTCCCCTCCATCAACTGCCAGGTCATGTGCAATGCCTAGGGCATTATCATGAATGTGTGTGCTGGCAGCTATCACGACTCCCACATTTGGCATTCATCACAGCTGTACCAGGCATTTGCCAGTGAGTACATCCCGTATGGCCGTCTGGTGGGGAATGCTAGCTATACACTGAAACCATGGATGATGACACCCATCAGAAATTCACACACACACACACACACACACACACACACACACACACACACACACACACACACACACACACGCACTCAATAGCACCATAATGAGGCACATGCACAAACCAGGATCATTATAGAGCGTGTGTTTGGGATGCTCAGGTCATGGTTCCGCTGCCTTGACATATTTGGTGGAGCCTTGCAGTACTCTCCAGCCACATGTGCACACATGTTCATAGTGCCATGCTACACAATATGATCCTGCAGAAACAGCTGTAGCAGGAACAGCACAAGAAAGAGCCACACAGCCCCCCACCATTGCAAGGTCCCCACAGGCACAGAGGGACTCAGAGGAGGAACCCCCCGAGCCTCCTGCTGTAGGCAGACAGAGGCATGCCCAGTATGTCCAGGCCTTGACAAAGAGGCAACGCATAGGACACACACTGACACTGTAGGGACCCAGGGACTGACACCTCTCTCTGACTCGCACACACAGTAAAATGGATGACACACACATCACATTACCTGTAACTTACCATGTATAGGCAGTGTACTGTGTGCATCCAACATAGGCAGCCCTCAAGCACCATCCTCACAACTGCCTCAGGCACAAGGTAAGTTAGTCTTCTTAACAATAAATTAATGTATTAGTATGTTCTGGTATCACATCAATGGTATTTCTGCATGCATGCAACAGAATGGGGTGGCCTATTGGGATAGCAGCAGACAACTGACAGCTATGTGGGACACCTGGAAATGTCTGCATAATACTTGCTTCCCCACACTTGTTGTGTCTTTCTGCTTTTCCCGGTTAGGGGTCACCACAGTGGAACTCCGGTCCGCTAATGATTGGCAGTTGATTTTTACGTGCTGAGTTGCCAGCCCTAATGCACAACCTTCAACAAAGGTATGCCCATTCACGCATGTCTCCACGCAGAAGATGCTCTAGCTGAGAGTCGAACTGGTCAGCGTCTTACTGTGAGGCGACAATGCTACCGCAGCACCACCACCGCGGATACTGGCTTCACCACACTATGCAGTATTATTCAAGGTAACAAATTCCACTGCAGTATATGTGTGGGGCCAATTAAAGGAGGTCATAGGTCACATGCATGGATGTCAATGTGGGGATCCCATATTCACCCCTCAGACTCATCCAGCAAGACAGTCATAGAAAACCATAAAAGAATGTCTGACAAAGGCCCACAAATGGTGACAATGATTGAATACTCCCCTACAGACTTACATAGTGATATCACAGTAGGCCTTGCATTTGCGTTAAGGCTCTGAAGGGTAAGAAGTTTGAAATTCAACTGTATGCCATTACAATCTAACCTGTGGTCTCTAGTGATATGCCTCTATTCTCCAGGACAAGGTCCAATACTATGCTAAATGGAACCAAAATGTAAAGCCAAATATCAGACAGTCTGTGCAAATCTGTAGTGTTGACAAGTGCCCCCCCACCCACACACACACCCATATTCCCATAGAAATGCAGTAACATGTAAGTTTGTAGGGTAATAGCAGCAGAGCACATATTGCCAGAGCTGTCCCAATCAACATGATAACTTGTTGCATGTCCACAATATACAGGGGTCAATGAGCTATGCATATGTGTGGGAATACTGTCAGGATGTGGCCAGCAACTTCTCACAGCTGTTGTGTCCTAGTGGCCTAGGTACAGTACTGTGGTAGACAGGGCCATGTTTCATAAACTGCAGTGCCAACTATCATGCATGTTAGCTACACCTATGGTGGGAGTTGTACACACTGTCCAGATGTCAATATCCATTACAGGTGGAAAGTTGGACACATATGAACAGTACACAGGTTGGAGTAACCTACACAGTGCCTACCATACCTCCCAACTGTACAGACCTTTGGCAGAATGTACAGAGGTTTGCATCATTTTGTGGTGTCTTTATTCTGAAATAGTGGTTGTCTGACAAATCATTGGCAAACCATGAAAGTCAAAAGTCAGAAAATAATGATGGATTGCAGTGTTTCTGTAGTAAGAATCTTTGTGTTCAACATCTTTATATCATGTATAGTAAGGGTTAAAATGTGAAATTGCATTGCAAGCAAAGAAGCAAGTTAAAATAAGTTGTTTTTCTTGTAAAGAATTTGCTGACCAAAGAGGAATGCACAGATGCTACCTTGGTCCAGGCACAAGCTTATCTTGTGTCTGACCTCTGACCATCTAAGGCTCCAGTATGTGAATTTATAGCCTTGACTGAAATTCCTTGTCTAGTAACCAGCTGCTGTGTACGTGACGAAGAGGGTATAAAAACCCATGTAAAGTGTACAAAAATTAGACTGCTGACATACCATGTACTTTGTAGCATGTCTCCATGCATGTAAAATAAACCTTTTTGATTACTTTAATCTGCGTGATTCTTCCAGTATAGCCCTATGCCAGAAAATGTGCCGCTATCACCTTTGGGAACAACTTGGTTCCCATTAATTACAGCATTGATGGTAGTCCACTGAACACTAAAGTCGTTATAAGAGAACTGGGAACACAGGTTGATAGTGAGCTCTCTGTTCACCACTACAGTGCCACTGTGTTCAGAAAGTCCTTATATGTGGCACAGGGTCTATATCATATAATTGAATGTTGACAATGTCAAATGCTCTCAAGAGTGAAAATGCTGGAACTCGAAGTTCTGTTATTGAGATTGCAGTACAGTGACGATCAGAATATTTGCCCTTTCATCACTGTAGTGTCATCTCGGAGTTGGAATATATATTTAGTGGGGGGGTATGGGAGGTGCAGCCCCCCACAATAAGTAGTTCGAGTTCTGGCATTTTTGCTCTTTAAACCGTACAACATTGTCAAAATTTAATTATATGACATAGACCCGTGGCACATCTCATTACTAAGGGTGTTGCATCCAGGAAGTAAGAGGTAATTGTCTCCCTCTACTCTCCCCTCATTAGCCCAATCAACGGGTACAGTGGCCCATCACTGGCCACCTGCAACAACTAGAGAGGCTGAAAAAGTACCTCACAAAGAGGATCCTAGGCCTTAAACACTTGTCTTATATGGACAGAGTCCAATAACTCCAAATGTTCCCTGTCTCATATTGGCTACACAGAGGCAATCTCCGCTTGACTTACAAAGCCATGTCTGACCCAGCTCTGTCAGGAATGCTACATCTAAAGAACACAATCTGTCCACACCACATGCCCCAGAGACATCAACCCCAATCAACAGAACATGCTGGGGGGCCAGGTTCATAACCCAGAGATTGCCCATGCTATGGAATAGACTTTAACATACATGTCAAGCAAAGCACCTCACTAGCCCTCTTCAAGAGAAATCTGGAAGAGTGGATGGGGAATAGAAATCCCACCCTGGCAAGCACTCCAGTGGCTCTACTTATCAAACACACTGGGGACTAACATCAGGTGGCACGATGCCAGGGTAATCCTATGGGCTAGGCTTGTAAAGGTTCCATGGCCATTTGCCTAGTACACACTTATAAACCTATGAACCTATGGATCTCAGTACTGGCAATCAGGTGTGTGTACATTAGTGTGTATGAAAGTGTTTGTGAGTGTACAAACATGTAGGTGAAAGTAGTTCGAGGCCCTTCCCACCCAGTACACCTCCCACTGCCATACTTTACAAGGGCTGGTGATGTTATTTACTTTACAGGTACCTTGGGACACTCTTCACTCTATAAGCTCTGCGGTGCATACGGTAACTGCATAACACCATAGTATCAATGACTACATAGGTAGGGCTTCTAATCTGAGTTTTGGCAAGTGTGTGTGTGTGTGTGTGTGTGTGTGTGTGTGTGTGTGTGTGTGTGTGTGTGTGTGTGTGTGTGTGTGTGTGTGTATCATTGTGTGTGTGAGAACTGTATCCTGTGTATGTTTTTGAGTTAGAACAATATCCATTGCAGGGTGGGTTTTACATTTTTAGGCCATTGTACTCCAAGTACACATCCCAAGGTCCACTTTACAAGGCCCGCTGTCTTCATCAACCATAGACGTATCTGTTGACATTCTTCAGCTCTATAAGCCCCGTGCCACATGCAGGAACTATATAACACTATGGACTGACTAACATGCTAGGCAATGCTGCTAATCTCAGTCCTGGCAAATGTGTGTATCAGTGTACCTGTGTTTATAAGTGTGTATAACTGTTGGTTCAAATATATGGGGTCTATTCTCACCCAGTAAATCACCCATTGCCATACTTTACAAGGCCTGGTGATGTTGTTCACCTTAGAATTACCTTGTAAGCTTTGTGGCGCATGCGATAAATGCATAACACTATAGTAGCAATGACTAGATAGGTAGAGGTTCTGTTCTTAGACCCAGAAAATGTGTGTGTGCGTGTGTACAGTATCATGTGTGTGTTTGAGTGATAACTATCTCCATTGGGTGGTCGTGGTTTACAATTTTAGGCCATGGTACTCGCAGTACACATTCCAAGGTCCACTTTACAAAGGCCACTGTTTATATATACCATAGAGGTATCTGTCGACACTCTTCAGCCCTATAAGCTCTGGGCCACGTGCAACAGCTATGTAACAGTATGGAATGAGTAACATGATAGGCAGGGCTGCTAATGTCAGTACTGGCAATTTGTGTGTGTGTGTGTGTGTGTGTGTGTGTGTGTGTGTGTGTGTGTGTGTGTGTGTGTGTGTGTGTGTGTGTGTGTGTGCGCGTGCATTGGTGTGTATGTGTTTGTGAGTGTGTAGTCTCATAGGTGACAGTCTAATGAGTCCTCCCACACCCAGTACACCCCCTATTGCCATACCTCACAAGGGCATGTGATGTTATTCCCTTTACAGGTACCTTGGAACAGTCATCACAGTATTAGTTCTGGGCCATCTATAATAACTGCATAATACTGTAGTACCACTAACTAAATGGTTAGGGGTTCTAAACCCAATACTAGCAACTGTGATCCTATGCATGTGTATCTGTGTGTGTGACTGTGTGTGGGCACAATATTCTCTGTGTGTTTGGTCAACACAACATCCTTTGGGGGTGTGGGTTTTACCAATCTGAGGTGTGTTCCACCCAGTACACTTACCATTACCCACTTTTCCAGGGCTGTTGACGTCAGCCACCATAGACTTACCTGTATACACCCCTCAGCCCTATAAGCTCTGTGGCACATGCAATAACTGTTACACACACCTAGTAAATGTGTACATATACAGCTGTACCTCAGCTATGACACAGTTGATGTTTTACCACTCTGCCATACCCCTCATTAGCAATGTCTGCAGTGCCACATCCTGTTGACACACAGACACCTAGAACACAAATAGAATACAGCATGTGAGACTACATTCAATCAGCATTACTAACACCAATAATGCATCATGGCTGGAAAAGTACATGCACTCTGAAGTGAACCCATTACAAATGCCAGTTGACAGCACCTTACACAGCATTACATAGCTAAATTATACTTAAGTCACCCTGTGCATCAGAACCATATTAGTATGTCCCTGCATCAGTTATATGGATGACAGGGATGCAGCACAGGTATCAACATATGCACAGGGTGTTGTGTGGGTTTGCCAGAGCCCTAGGCTGGGCCATATAGTTCACATTATGTATGTGTGTGTTTGGAGGGGTGTTCAATGAATGGGCTGTGCGGAGGTGGTGTCTGTGTCTGTGTTGGGAGGTGACCTGGCTGTGATGGTGATGTGTGTGTGTTTGTATGCACACAGTCATGCCATGTGGCTGCACTACACAGGGGTATGCTGGACAGCTATGGGCCATACATGGCAGGGTGTACAGTTTACAGTCTCTGACCATGGACATGTGAACTGGTCTTGCCAGGGGTCTCGCTGGCACCACCAGGCCCAAGGCCAGATGCACTACTACTCCTCGATGGTGACTGCTGTCTACTGGATCCGTGTCCCTGATGGGACCTGCCAGGACCACGTGCCCATGGCCTGCTTTGTTGTGGTGTGGACAGCACCCGCCCTTCAAAACTGCTGGTTGGACTGTCACTATGGGAGTGTGAAGGTGCATGGCCACATAGACTCTTAGCTGATGTTGGTGCTGACCTACATCTGTGTGACCGATGCTGATCCCCAACAAATGCTGTGGCATAGACATTCCACGGTTGGAGATCACCAAGGTCTCACCCCACCATCTATTCGTGACCTCAGTATTTTGATGTGTGCCTTCAACAAGGTCATATATGTCATCACATAAGCCAGGAAGAATTGCATCCAAGACACTGAGTATTTGTCTGGTGTTATGTTCACTATGTGCCTGTGCATCCATGACAGCCTGAAACATGCAACTGGTGAGACTTGCTGTGGCAGTTGCAACAGCGGCTTAATGGGCAGTAGTCCTCCTTTGAGCACCCCTATCGATCTGCCTGTGTGGGACCTTGCCTGCACTCACACTTGCCATAGTCCCCACACTAGCCTGTTCCATGCCACCACTCGCCAGCTGTCCTTTATCTGTGGCTGCTGGGGATGGGGTGTGTGTGGGCATTGTGACTGTGTGTGGGGACATTGTGGATGACTGTGGGATGCCAACCGATGGCACAGATTCAGCCATTGACAACCCCACCTGTGTCTCACTAGGACCACCATCAATGTCAGAGTCTGCAGAAACACTGACATCAGATTCTGAGTGGGAGGGACCACAACCATCATTTCCACCTGTGAGGGAAAGACAACATATGTAAATTAATACCTGCACTATAAGGTTTGTTGGTAAACACACATACATGCACACACACACACACACACACACACACACACACACACACATGCTTGCACACACAGACACACACATGGACACATACAGGTGAGGTGGCACAAAGGCATTACACAGACCTCACAATAGCCAACTAGTGACATTCACGACACACAGTCAGAACAGAGTATACACACTCTGGACACGCCCTCAACATCATGCAGTGCAGCCCTTTTCCCTTAATGTTACTACTAATATAGACCTTGGGGATACATGAGTAGTGTTAGTAGGTGATGGGCCTTCAACTAGCACACACTGCACCCATGTACACATTATTGCTGTTCACCTGTGTAGCATAGTGGCAACTCTTACAGAACATACCTCTCAATTGTACAGAATTTCGCTGAATGTCTAGATGTGTGGCTCATATTTTTGCCCTGTTCCTCATAAATCCTGTGTTTGTCTGATACATTACTGGGATGATCTGTGGATTGGCGCCACTAATTAATGATATAATTTGAGTTGCAGACCTCAAAACCTGCAGTAAATGTATGTTAAAACAAATCTGGTTACTCTAACCACTTTCTAAGCTTACAGTGAATATAATAAGTGTACACACCCCTGTTAACATGCCAGGTTATTGTGATATATAACATGAGACTATAGAAATCATGTCATAACTTTTCACACCTTAAATGTGACCTATAACCTGGGCAATCCAATTGAAGAACATACGCATCGGTTAGGGGTAACATATAGTAAATGAAATACATACAATAGGCAGGTTGCATGAGTGTGCACACCCTTAAACTAATACTTTATTAAACCACCTTTTGATTTAATTGCATCATTCAGTCCTCTTGGGAAGGTGTCTATCAGCATGGGACATCTTGACTTGGCAATATTTGCACACTCTCCCTTGCAAAAGCCCTCCAACACTGTCAGACTGAGAGGGCATCTCTTGTGCACAGCCCTCTTCAGTTTACCCCACAGATTTTCTATTGGATGTAAGTGTGGGCTCTGGCTGGGCCAGTCCAGAATATTGAATGTCTTCTGGTAACACCATTCTCTGGTTGAGTTGAATGTATGGTTTGGGTCATTGTTATCTGGAAAGGTGGTCTTCATCTCCATCTATAGCTATCTAGCAGACACCTGAAGAATTTGGGCCAAAAGGGACTGATATTTGGAACTGTTCATAATCTACTCCAACTTGGCTAAATCCCCAGTTCCAGCTCATGAACAGCAACCCCAAAGCAGGACACTGCCATCACCATGCTTCACCATGAGGGTAGTGTTCTTTTGGTGATGTGCAGTGTTGTTATTGCACCAAACAAACCTTTCAGAATTGTGGCCAAAAAATTCAGCCCTGGTCTCATTAAACCATAACACATTTCCCACATGGTTTTGGGAGACTTGATGTATTGTTTCCCAGAATTTAGCCAGGCCTGGATGTTGTTCAGTGTGAGAAAATGCTTCCATCTTCCAACCCTACCCCACAGACAAGACATATGGAGAATACAAGAGATTGTTGTCACATGTAGTACACAACCAGTACTTGCAAGAGATTCCTGCAACTCCTTTAGTGTTGCTGTAGGTATCCTGGCAGCCTCCCTGACCAGTTTTGGTCTTTTCTTCTCATCACAGTTGGAGGGACGTCCCTTTTTTCACAGTATCACTGTTGTCCCATAAATTCTCCACCTTTTGATGGCTGTCTTCACCATGTTCCATGGTATATGCAATGTTGTGGGAATGTTTTTTACCCTTCTTTGGGCTGATACCTTTCCACAATGAGATCCATTTGCAGCTTTGTAAGCTCTGTGCAAACCATGGCTGTTGCTGTAGCAGGCAACTGAGTGAATGTCTGGAAAAGCCTAGTAGGACAACTGACTGTTATTCATTGTTAATCAAAAAGTCTCTCTAATTGAGGGCAGGTGTGTAACCAAAAATACATAATGCTGTAATTAAATCAAAAGCTGCTTTAACAAAGTATTAGCTTCAGACTGTGCACGCTTATGCATCTAGCTTATTGTATGTGTTTTATTTTTCATACTTGTTCCCCTCACAGATTTATCAGTTGAATTGTATAGGTTATAGGTGACATTAAAGGTGGGAAGAGTTGTGAAATGTTTTATTGTTGTCTCATTTTTGCATGTCACAATTAACTGGCATTTTAAGAGGGGTGTGTACACTTTTTACTTGCACTGTATAAGAGTACTTTTCAAATATGTCCCTAGTTTTTTCCCTTTGTCTCCACATTTTGTCAGTCTTTGTCCAGATTTCTTGTACTGACAGGGTGTGAGGCATGCTACGGATATGCCACAGCTCCTGCAAATAGCCCCTGTGATGACAACTCTGATGCAATGCAGTTAACCTCACCACAGGTGGACATGCACATATCACAATATGGCTGAGTAACAGTTGTGTGCATGGTAAAATGCATGACCTTAACATTCCTGCGGTATTGGAGAGCCACAACAGGACACTACCATACTCACCAGCTTCAGGCTGCTGTCCCACATCCAGACCAGAGGTACCTATGTAGTTGTGATGGAGAAGTATTGTCAGCAGATTCACATGTGACATTAGTACAAGATGAATACTACTTTTCTGCACATGTACAGTACAAACTCTGAAACTACACAATTTGCTGTCCTTCACCATAGATGCACTTGTGTACATTACAAAACCCTACCCACAAATGCAGTTTGACCTCACATATGCATCTAGATACTCTACAGAAGCCACAGTGACTGCTACAGTATTAAATTCATGTGCACTGGGGCCTTACCTGGGCACTCCTCGCCTGTTGTCTGGGTGCCACCCACCTCCATGACTTGTGTGTGTCGGCTTTGCTGGTGTGTGGTGGTTGCCAAAAGGTTGGCTAGGAGCTTTTCCACTGGTGTAAGTGGGCCTGCATAGCAGGACTCCCACCTGTGGTGGAACGGTCCCTGGCCATGGCAGCAGCCCTTTGTCGGGCATGCCATATCAGGTTGGTCGCCCAATGCCTGACCTGATCGTATGTGGGTCCATGGTGGCCTAAGTTGTTTACTCTGTGGACAAGCTCATCCCACAGGGTGGTCTGCTCCTGAATATTCTGTTGGCCATGGCCAAACATTACCCCAAGGTGGTTGATTATCATCTCGGTGATGGCCGCAGTTTCAGCTGCAGTGTATGGTGGCTGCCTTGCATGCTGCATTTTACCTAGAAGATATAAACAGGGAAACACATCACAGGACTGCATACATTGGTCAATGTTATTTACAGAACCTGCACGTCAACATTGACTAACATAAGCCACCACTTACAACCACATCATACCCCTGTCATCTATCAGCACAGTATGAGCTTGCATTGCACTCCTGGTCCTGATGTGTCATGTTCCCCCCCAGTGAAGGCTAGTAAATTGCATAATCCACCATTCATCATTCACCTTTGTGTAGAGGGATGACAGTGGCCATCTTCCTTGATGGGATGCCAATGGTGCTTAGGCTTTGCTTGCGTACAGTGTGTAATGGAGCTTGGAGCCTTTGCCTGAGTTCATGTAGGATGCAGACAGGGATGTTATCAGCTCCCATGGAGACATACAGTTGTTGCCTTTGATTAGGCATTATGGACCTGCTCCATGATGATGAGGGGAGGGGTGTGGGTGCTGTGCATATCCACCTATAGCAATTGTGGGATGGTAGGGTGATGTTTTCCCTTAACCTGTCTGAAGTGGGTTGGCTATAGCTATGCTGTGTGTGCATGTGGTGTGATTGACCACCAGTACAGGGTAGGTTGGGTTGTTACCTCTGAGACTGAAGACATGTGTGAAGATGGCCTTGTGCTTGGCCATGGTGGATGTGTCCAATTTGTACTCATAGTTAGCCTTACAGTAATTCACCTGTGACCTCATATACTTGTTCAGACACAGGATGACTTGCTTCCAAGTTGGTGCCTGCTCCTACTTGGCCCTGTACAGCCAATATAGTGACCGATTATGTGGTTTTTGTATTGCTCCTGTCCAGCAAAAAGGATTACTCTTGCTTGGTGAAGGCAGGTTTTATGAATCAGGTATTGCTGAGTCCATACAGCTATGTAGGTGCTCATATAGCTGTTTGTAGTGGGCATGGGCACAAGGTCATAACACAGTTGGGCATCTCTCCATTTTCAACCTGATAATCTTGGTTATTCTAGCACCCATGTCTGTGTCAGGGCAATGCAACAACAGTAGCTGTAGAAAGTTATGTCTATTTGATGCACAGAAGCTAAGATTACACACGTGTACAACATATACAGCTTATTTACCTGATGTTTAGCATCTCATGTCTGCTGTTTCAAGGCTTCCAGCTACACCTACTCATACATGTGCAGAGGTAATACTTGATATACATTTCTGTTCTATGTCAGTATGGCACCCTCTATTTACACTCTTGCTGCTCGGTCATACCTCTCAACCTGCTAGAGCAGGACATCTGGAGGATAACACACATAAATTGGGTGCAATGGCCCAAAATTAGTGACACCTTATTAATATTTCTGTAACTCAATTGAGTCAGTTGATAGCACAGTAAGCTTTGCATTCATAGACATACCCTGGAGTATGTCCGACACTCATATGTATGCTATTATGTTCTAATGCCAGTCTTCACAGATTTGCCAATGATTTGCCAGACATAACAAAACTCTATGAGTAAAGGACTACATGTATGAGGCACGCATATGGTCAGTGTACATAACAATGACAGTTGAATGGTATTAGCTCAGTGTATCACATGCAGTTCAACAGACACATCTGTGACAGTAGTTTACTATGCACATACACTGTATAGGTCTCTTAGATTTGTGAGGCAAAAGTGTGTCATAGTTGTATTCACAAGTAACATATGGATATTAAAGACAGCCCACTAGCTGGCCTAGCAGTGTCACAGTCAGTACTGTTCAACAGACACTCCGGTAGTAGTCATATGTGAGCTGTCCTTTCCTGGGGTGACTCAAGAGCCTGAGCTGTGATCTATGTCATTGCAGACAGACCCAGATGCTATGGCCATAGGTGCTGATCAGCAATATATCAGTACAGCAAGTCTTGTTGAGACATATTTGTTCAACTTCCTATTTCCTATTATTAGATACCCCCTACTGCATTCCATTACATGCTTACTTGTTTGACATACCTTTTTCTTTTCAAAGTATTGTTGATTTTGCTTTTAATTTATTTTTCTGTTTTTCTCTCTCTCTCTTTCTGTCTCTCTGTCGACAGACGTAGAGGTATACACCTGTTTTGCATAAGCAGCATCTTGCCTTTTATAGGTAGGAAAAGGTTCAGGGTACACCACCACAAGCTTGCACTGTGACAACAATGGTGCAAACACTTTTTATTCAAAGAAAAACAATAAAAGTGTTGAAAACACAAGAAATTCTCAGCTGAGATAAGTGCTTTCAACTTCTTAAGCCTTTTTCAGATCTGTAAGTGTCATGGCTCTTCTTTTATCCAACTGTCCGTGCTGGTCCAGTTTCTGGTGGTTTATCAGCTGTATGTGTGTGTGTAGGGGCAGACTAAGACATGTCCCGTACCACCTCAGGATTCCTACTACACTGTGACCTGGGGCACTATATGTAGGGGTAGTGTGTGAGTGGCAAACATGATATTTTTGTGCACACAGTCGTTATACTCTAGTGTTCATTCAGATTAACAGGATGTAACTGTGACTGTGGTGAAGTTGGTTGTGGGTATGCATTGTCACACCGGTGTCTGTTTTTCATTACTGTTACATCCCTGTAGTGCCTGATATATTTGCAAATGCGTGTGTAATTCCCCATTGCTGATTTGGGGTAGTGTTGTGTCAGTCTGACTGTAGTTTGGATGGTGCTTGGTGACATGCTTAGCAGCTCAGTGTAGTTTCCCCAATGTCATGTTATGTCCAGATATGCATAGGGTGTCCAGCTCTCTGGCTCATATCTTTGGTCTGGTCCCCATAAGTATTGTGTATTTCTGACATATCAGTGGGATGATGTGAGGATAAATGTCACTAACTACTAAGAAGCAACTGAGTCTTGCACTTGTGCTATTGCAGTCAATATATGTTAGAAAAGATGTTACTGCAGCAAGTGTCTCAGCTTATCTACTCAGGAATTTCAGATATGTCTCTATTTTCATGGCTACCTCCCCCTCCCACTTTGTCAAGCTTGGTCCAGATTAGTTGCACTAAGAGGTTTTGAGCATACCTGTCAACTGGCTGAATTGTTTCAGAATGTCCAGATTTATTGCTCATATTTTTGGTCTGTTCCACAAATTATTTGTATTTCTCTGGTAAATCACTGTGATGAGCTGAGGATTCCTTTCAGCAAATGATGACATACATTTCAGTATCAGACCTCATATCCTTCAGAAAATGTATGATGACATAAACTCTGTTACTCTAGCAACTTTCTGTGGGTATAATAGCAATATTAAGCATATGTTCCTAGTTTTAGCCCATTATCCCCCCCATTCTGACAGACTTTGCCCAGATGTCCTGCACTACAATACATACATATATATATATATATATATATATATATATATATATATATATATATATATATATATATATATATATATATATATATATATATATATATATATATATATATATATATACATATATATATATATATATATGGGTCTACCTGATAACACCGACACATCACAACACCGACAACGAAATCACCGACACCACATAACCGACAGTTCACAAACACGAAACCTCACATGCCCGACACACTATAAAAACGACAATCAACAAACAAAACAAATCCCCTGTCCAAAAAGCACACACACAACACAAGCACACCAAAATCCTTACAAATCCACACTAAACCTCACATACACAACTATCTACAACCTTAACCCAAACCCTAACCCTAAGGTCCGTCACTATCGCACACTCACCTAACCCGCAACCTAACCCTAACTCACTTAACCCGGCACTATTCCAAAGACTTTCACTACGCACACTTACCTAACCCGCCCTAACCCTAACTCACTTAACCCGCCCCTAACCCAAAGACTATCACTACCGCACACTTACCTAACCCGCGCCCTAACCCTAACTCACTTAACCCACCCCTATCCCTACAGACCATCAATATCGCACACTTACCTTACTCGCACCCTAATGTCCGTCACTACCGCATACTTACACAGCCTTTTCCCATGTCGGTGTTCTCAGCGTCAGTGTTTTCATCCGTCGGTCTTCTCAGTTGTCGATCTTCTGGCGCCAGTGTTCTCAGTGTCGGCGTTCTAAGCTGTCGATGTTGTCAGGTAGACCCATATATATATGTGTGTGTGTGTGTGTGTGTGTGTGTGTGTGTGTGTGTGTGTGTGTGTGTGTGTGTGTGTGTGTGTGTGTGTGTGTGTGTGTGTGTGTGTATAAGTATACAAAACCTGAGTGATTCCACACAGCTTTTTCCCTACTGTTGAATGACTCTACTGCATGATATGTTTGCAAAATCATGAAAAACTCCTAAAGCTTAAATGGTGTAGTGGTGCATTGCTCTGACTGTAGTGTATAGGGTCCTGTGTTTGAGACTTGGCAGGGCTGATTATTTTGTTGCTAGGCAGAACAATGGCTGATGGAGACAGAGTGATTAAAGCAGTTTTAAGTGAGTTTAACCGGGTTTGCGCAGGTTAGCGTGATGCCAAGATACAATTAACCGTAGAGATGCTTAATCCATTTTGGCTTCACTTAGCATCACGCAAACCCACTTACTCCCACTTACTCTTGTTTACACCACACTAATTTCTTTAAAAAAAAAGAAGAACGGGTGATAAGAAAGTGGTGAAAAAGGAGCATGTAGAGGGGGGAACAATATGAAAGGTAGCTAGGGATGTGCAGGATTGGTGTAGGGATGGTCCATACCTGTCCATTTCTTATACAGCAACAGCTATGCATCTGTACAGAATTTGGAGGGGAATTTGGACACTCAAACACCAGAGAGAGGGGTAAGGCCAACAGAAATGTGTTGTCAAGCCGATTGGACCAGATTACATGTGTCCAGTGGACACGTGTGCATAATGGACTGTTATGTATGAGGAGATATGTTTTTTGGGACAGATGCCCTTTTTTATTTTAGGTGAGAGTGGGATGTTGGGAAAGGATTGTAGGTACATCTAGGGAGGTTGTTTTGGTAGGGAGACAGACAAGACAGCAGACAAGGGTGGTGTATGACACATGTGGGGGTAAACAGCTTGGAAAGGGAGGGTGGTTGGGAATCAGAGACCCCTGTTCCCCCATATGGATACAGTGGGACTGACATCCCCACCCACAGGCAGTCACCACAGCACCATCACAGCCACAAACTGTAAATGGGGGCAGAGGAGATGGTGACCTGAACAGTGATGGCTATGTGGTCAGATATTACCAAGGAGTATAGTACTGTAGGAGTGCTACAGTGGCTACTCATGTTGGTTAGGACCACATACAGGATATTTCTACCTGTCCTAGGAGTGTTGACCAGATGTCTTGCAGTGAAAGGGTTAGAGGTATGTGATATCATTATTTAGTGACTGCACTAAAGGTATAATCCCATTGACTTAGAAGACTCCTGGAAGTGGTATGTCGCAGTGGCCATGGCTGTGGTCTCACACCCTGGACATTCTAAACAAAGAAAATATTCAACGCTTTCCAAACACTTAGACTAGAAAAATATTTTACATTACTCCTTCTACTACAAGATGGCGACATACACCCCAACCCAGGCCCACAAGATAACAAAACCAAAACACATAGAAACCATACCAAAACCTTCTCTCTCTCATCCTCTAAATCCACTAACCTACTATCCTTGGCCCATCTCAATATACGTAGCATCTGTAACAAAATTAGTCAACTCCATGCCCTACTAGAAACACACAACTTTGATATCTTATGCTTATCAGAAACCTGGCTAAAGCCTTCAATAAAAGACATTGAGATTACCCCTCCTGGTTATAACATTGTTAGACTTGATCGCACCACCAGAAAGGGTGGGGGAGTAGCAATTATATATAAAACTAACCTAAAGCTTACTCTTCTTGACCTTACCCTTACCCAAAACAACAATGCCGAAATAATTTGCTCCAAAATACAAATCAACACTACTAAAGCAATAAATGTCATTTGTGCATCATATCTCCCCCCAGGAAATAACATCCCCACCTTAGAACAAATTCTAGAACAATTCTCTAATAAACTCCCTCAAGAAACACTATTTCTTGGGGACTTTAACATTGATTGGAAATCATGTAGCAATACTAACCCTACTTCCCATATAAACCTTTATGGTTTCAAACAACTCATTAATAGTCCCACCAGAATCAATAAAAAAAGCAAAAAAGAAACCACCTTAGACTGGATCCTTACTAACTCCCCCCTGCAAACCTACCAAACTGGCATCCTTCCAGATGACCTTAGCGATCACTCCCTCACCTACATCATTAGAGCTAAAACTAACCTAAACTTTCCTACCACTCACAGAACACTATACTCCAAAAAACAATTTAATCCTGAGCAGTTTCAAACAGAACTTTCACAATACAACTGGACCCCTCTAAAACACTTCACACTCAACAAGGCTGTTGAACACTTCATTTCAGCATTCCTTGCAATCCTAAATCAACATGCCCCAAGTCGCACTATTAAAACAAAGACTAAGACAGCACCCTGGCTAACCTCTAATACTAAGCATAAAATTATACTCAGAAATAAATCTTGGAATAAATGGCATTCCTCTAGAAACCCAACAGATCATCAAACCTTTAGAGAGCTCAGAAACAGTACCAAAAAAGCCATCCTATCAGATAAAAAGAATTTTTACTTTGAACTGCAGCAATCCACCAAAAAAGAACCAAAAAAGTTCTGGTCTGCTATTAACAATCTAATTACCCCAGGCAAATTAGTTACACCCAACCCACAGGACTCAGACCCTGAAGATCCCTCTTTAATAGCCAATAACTTCAATACTTTCTTTACTACTTCCATACAAAGTCTAGCTAACCACCTATCTCCTGACACTTCTCAACTGCTCTTAAGTAGCTTCAATGACTCTCTTCCTCCCCTTCAACTACAACCCATATCCACCTCCTATATACAATCTCTTTTACAAAAACTTAAACCCACTACCCCCTCAGCAGATAAGCTTCCTGCTGAATTCCTGCAAGTAGCAGCTAAAGCTATTGCCTACCCTGTCTCTATCCTAATAAACAGATCCATAAAAGAAAGTACTTTCCCAGCAATCTGGAAAATATCATACATCATACCCTTACACAAAGGAGGTAAATCTACTGACCTTTCTAACTTTCGCCCTATAGCACTATTATCTCCTCTAGCTAAAATCATGGAAAAATGTATACACAAACAACTACTTAACCATCTTCTCCTTAACAACCTACTAGCTGACACTCAACATGGATTCAGGCCTTCACATAGTACTACCACTGCACTACTTTCTTTTACCAACACTACCAACTGTAACCGTAACAACAACAAACTAACCTCTTCTCTTTTCCTAGACCTGTCAAAAACCTTCGATATGGTAAACCATACACTTCTTCTACACATACTTAAATCCCTTGCCTTGGATTACTCTTCCTTAACCTGGTTTTCATCCTATCTTGAAAACCGACAACAAGCAGTACTCTGGAAAAATTCTCTATCTGCTCTACTACCTATCTCTTTAGGAGTACCTCAAGGACCTATACTAGGTCCACTTTTATTCTCTATCTTTATTAATGATCTCCAATCATCTATCCAAAACACTACTTGTATACAATATGCAGATTATTCTACCATAATTTGTACAGCTTCCTCTCAAATAGAACTCTAGTCTCTTACACAATCAACCTTTTCAACCGTTGAACAATGTTTCTCAAAAAGATGTCTTCTCCTCAACCCCAAGAAAACAAAACTTACTTTTTTCACCTACGCACAAATCTACTCAACTAAACTTCACTATCACTGCAAGTGATAATTCCCACATTTCCCCCGACTCTACTACAAAACTGCTTGGTGTTACTATTGATAATAATCTTAGCTATGATCATCACATCAATAACACAATAAAAGCAGTTAATAAAAAGATTGGTTCACTGTACAGAATCAAACCCTTCCTTACACCCGAAGCACGGACTACCTTAGCACAATCACATCTTATCTCTACCCTTCTGTATGCTTCCTCTATTTACACTAATCTCTCTAAAGGTAACCTTAGGAAACTGACTACATCTTACCACAACATAGCTCGATTTGCCACTGCATCTCAATATAGAACTCACCACTGTCTAAACTTAAAACAACTACATTGGCTGGAACTTCCTAACAAGCTTATCTATCAACAACTCTTAATAGCACATAAAATTCTATATCAACCATCAAAAACACCAGCTCTTAGCAACCTCTTGACTCCCTATAATAACCTGAAACAACTACGCTCCTCTGAAAAGCTACAAGTTAACACTACTAGAATTACAAACTCTGCAGGGAACTGCCTTTTCTCCAACTCAGTTGGCAGAATATGGAATAACCTTCCCTTACATATCTCCTCTCTAGCCACTTTTCCTCTATTTAAGAAACAACTTCTTTCACATCTGAACAATTTCTGGCTCTGCTCTTGTACCAATCCTGACTAACCTACTTTCATCTTTCTACTATCATATGTCTTTATTCAACACTGCAATCTTTCTCTCTGATCACAAATGACTTAATGATTCTATTGTTACTACTGTTGTCATAAAAAAAAAAAAAAAAAAAAAAAAAAAAGATTTTTTGTTTTAATTACATAATTGGTATTACATAGTTGGTATTATTTGTTTTTTCTTAGATTTGTATTACCTGACCTGGACTAATATCTTTGTATCTTTGCTCATTGCCTGTATCATAAGTGTTTATTGTACATGTATTTCTATAACCTTGCTTTAATCTGTGGAGCTTTTCTCCTCGGGCTACCACTGAAAATGGACATTGATCCAGCTGGACTAGCCCGGTCAACAAATGAAAAATAAATAAAAATAAATAAATTCTGTGGAAATCTGTACATATGAGGGTTATGTATGTCTGGCCATTGTGAACAGACTGCCAATATTGTGTAGCAGTGTTGTATGTAGATGTTTGCTGGGCTGAGTAAGGAGAGTGTCAGATGTGAGTGTCGTAGATCCCTTTTCTATATGACTGTGCATACTGCTATGGCTGCTGGAGGTCTATTAGGTGTGTATGTTTGTAGGGGCTGACTGAGAAATATCCTGTAACACCTCAGGATTCCCAGTACACTGTGAGTTGGGCCAGTATATGTCAGTGTAGTGTATGACTGGCAATCAGGATATGTTTGTTCAGTCATTCTACTCTAAAGGTCATTCGGGGTACTGGCATATTGCTGTGACTGTGGTGCAAATGGTTGTGAGTGGACATTTTTGCACCACTATCTGCTTTTCCCTACAGTTCCATCCCTGTAGTGCATGATATATTTGGATATGCATGGGCAATTGCCCAAAGCTGATTTGGTTAGTGTCATGTTGGCCTTACTGTGGTTCAGAAGGTGCTGGGTGACACGGTTGGCAGTTGTCATGGGTTTTTCCATTCTGTTACATGACTGCGGTCATACCTCTCCACTGTCCAGATGTCTAGTCATGTCCAGAAGTGTGGCTCATATATTTGGTCTGTTGCCTATAACAGTTGTGGGCTTCTGCAAAATCATTGGGATGATGTGAGCATCGACATTAGTAAATATTGACATTCATTTGCGTTTCAGACCTGGAATCTATCTGGAATTGTATGTTAAAGCAAACCATGCCACTCTGACAGACTTCTACGTGTACAACAGCTGTAATTCAAAGATGTCACTATTGTTTGCCCTTTATCCCTCCAGTTTTTTGGGCTTTTGGCAGATGTGTTGCAGTAAGAGGTTAGTTATCTATATTTATATTTATCAGAGTTGCATGATATCCATAGTACACTTATATGCATATATATATATATATATATATATATATATATATATATATATATATATATATATATGCCAATATCTATCTATCTATATATATATATATATATATATATATATATATATATATATTAGATATATTCATACTTCCCTTTTATGTTAATTGACGGTTGTGCATGATATGTTTGTAAAAACATTACAACTTTCTACAATTCAGATGGTGTAGAGGTACACTGCTGTGATTGCAGTGCACAGGGTCCTTGATTCCAGACTTGGAAATGATAATTTTTTTCATTACTGTTAAATGACCAGAATAAATGATATGTTTGTAAAAGCATTGCAAATTCCCACAGCTCCAATGGTGTGGTAGTATATTGCTGTGATTGTAGTGCACAGCATCCATGGTGTGAGACTTGGCAGGGCTAATTATTTTGTTGCTGGGCAGAACAAGGGCTGATGGAGGCAGAGTGATTAAAGCATGTTTACGCACTTGTAAGTGGGTTGCGCAGTTTTGTGCAGAACTAAGCAAAGCTAACAGAAGGTTAAGTTCTCTTAGCTTCACTTAGCACCACTTACTCCTGCTTACTGTGCTAATTCTAATTAAAGAAAAGAAAAAAGGGTGATAGGAAAGCGGTGAAATGGGGGCAAGCAGGGGGTAAAACATTAGGATAAGCAGCTAGGGATGTGCAGGACAGGTGTAGGAAAGAACCATAGCTCTACATTTCTTCTGCAGCAACAGCTGGGAATTGTGTGTATTATTTGGAATTTACAGCTTCACCCCACAGGGAGGGGTGTTGGTGACAGACTTTTGTAGGATCATTTGTAGGGAGAGTGATTGATTTCATTGTACCTGGGGGAAAATGTAGAGCTATGTATGGGACAATGACAATGAGGGTAATTGGGAATACAAAGCTCATGAGCCTCCAAATGGATACAGTGGGACTGATGGACAGGAGGGCGGCCTGCTCTCATCCATGCCTGTTCCTGGGATGATGGTGCAGGACTGGCAAACAAATTAGAAACAGTTACAACATACCCATAGTATATGAATTATAGTATTGATCCAGATGAGGGGTGGGGGGAGAGACAAAAAGTCCATTAACAACTGTTTATGCTTCTATTTTTCACAACAGTACTGCCCAATAATCTATGGGGCTGCCCCCATTTTACATCTACCTATGGCCCATAGCTTCTGTAGCACAAACATATCTATTAAACTGTCAGCCTGAATTGGTATGGGGCAAACTGTGACAACTTTGCATACATGACTAGAGGGGACTGGTACATGTCAGGGTTACATATCCGGCACAGAAGGAGTACCCTGAACTGCTGTTATGTGAGTGTACTACTGGCATACTTCAACTGTTTTCCTATCTGTGTCCAGGATTATTAGCAGCAGTGACCACTAACCATGACAGTGTGACACTTGAAAGACATGTATCAGGAAGAGTGCCTGTTGTATGTACATATCCTACTGCCATTTTCAGGCATGTGATGGGACAGTTGAACAGTTGTACACAGTTTATTAGTATATTCTTCATACAGCTACTAACAACATTTAATTACTTGTAAAACTTGTGGAGAAAATATGTGTTAACACTACCTGACTGTTTCTACATTTATTCCTGATTCCTTGTGTATAGATATGCACACATCTTTGTACCACTCTCTGGATTTGAACCATGTCTGGGTGTGTAAAATTGACAACTAAGCTATTGCTCATCACATTGAGCTACTGGAGAACAGCTGTTGCTTGTTTCACTGGTTTCTGCCTAATAGTGTCTTGGTTAGACAGTCTGAACTTGTAATTCTCTGATACATGCATGACTGATAGTTACTGTATTGTGCATTAATCCTTTGGATTACTACAATCTGGAAAGCAAAGGTTAACACAAGGCAATGCTGCATGGAACACACTTTGATACTTTACACATTACTATTAGGGGTTCAGTGCTTAGTGCAGTATATATTTCACATTTTATTTATATCTTGTTTTACAGCTCCACCATCTACAGCTTTTCTTAACAACTGGTACACAGAACAACCTCAGTTAATGTATGTTGTCACAGCCATATTTGCTGTGAAGAACTTGTTTACATTCTATATGTCTACAACAACATGCCAGAGTAAATACAACAGATTTTTGTAGGTATCTTTATTACACATCAGTATTAGTCGGCCAAATGTTTTTCTTTATTCAGCTAACACAGTAACAGTATACCTACTAGCAGTGAGCAATGTACTCCTTCTTAGCTGTTTGCACAATATACTGCAAAATAGATATGTACTCACCAGCTTGTTGGTGCACCCCAGCAGTATTTTGGCATGACTAGCCCTTTCTGCTGCAGCTGTAGGGAAAAATAACAAATATTATGCATACCTGTCTATCACATTCTCAGGCTAGTATTTGCTACAAACTACTTGATAGTGATACTTATACACTGCTGGAGCATTCCATGCCAATGCATCTTGGATCCACTGGGCCAAGAGTGTCCCCTTCCTCCGCTGTAGGTCAGCATAGTGGTGCCATACCTGCTCACCAGTCTGGGGGATGCCAGTAGCACTGGTGAGATCATGTGTGAGACAGTCTCAGGCCTCCGCTTTGCATTGTGAGCCCTGGTACTGGCCCTGCAGCAGTCTCTCATCATGGTTTTCTACAAAGAGTCCAGCCATGACTCTGGACTCCTGAATGCTCCAGCGCTGCACCCGAAAGCATGCTCCTTCACCTACACCAGCCATAATACCTGCACAGATGAACTATAACAGATTCTGGCTGTATTCCCATCTGTGCCATTTAAATAAGGTGATATTCCCACCCTTTGCTGTCATTGGACCATTTAAAAAAAGTTAAGCTCCTCTAAGCAGTGTGCAAATCCACTGTTGAACAGTGCTTAAAGGGATAATTGCTGAGTACTGCTTAGTGCGCAAATCCACTTAGCTGAGCTACCTGCTGCTTAGCATTCACATCTAAGCAATGCTTAAACCTGCTAAGTATTGCTAACCATTGCTCACTTTTCATTTTTAAAACATTATCAGAATAATTACTTCATTTAGTAAGTGTATAGGATTTACTTTACATGACATCCCTCTATGTGCTTTCATTACATTAGCAAGGGGTGTGACTATACTGTATGGGACACTTGTGTATACATGGGAGGTTTCACATGTTATATGCACTCACACTTCCATTTTACTCCAACTACACTACCCTGATTGACAAAACTCAATTACTACATACTTTAAGATGAAAACAATGATTTTAACACTGCTTTCCCATGTAAAAATAAATTGCCTGCCTTGGTACTCAGACCCTGAATACCTGCATGTAAAGCTAGGACTTTAACCACTACACTATCTCTGTTTTTGGATTTTAGCTGTATATTTCTATTTTGCTCTTTCGGGATGTTTCAGCTATGTTGAGTACAGTGGCGCAATGCACAAACCTGCTCAGCTATGCTTACACTTTACTTGGAATGAAAAAAAATATATAAAATCAAATACATTTTATTTTTAAATTTAATTTAGGGGTATGCACATACCTCTTGGCCTCTTACGGCCGGACACCTACATCATACATGAGGGGATTCTGGCCACTAATAGGGACATTTGTTAAATATTGCTCTTACATACATGGAACTTGTAGTATGCCAGCTTGTGCACTAGCATATCTATATGGACATTCTGTGATAGTCTGTACAGTGCAGGCACATGCCTGCTTGTTATGTTTACTTTTCGGTGACCAAAGACACTGTACTTGTTTTCAAAGTGATGTATGGCACTTTCTGAGTGCAGGGGGTGTGTTTGATATCCGTGCACTACTTAAATATGCCCACTTGCACTTGTTCACTGTTCATGTCCATCCCTACTCTTTACATTTTTTCATTTTAAAAGTTTTTCCTTTCTTCCAAAATGCGACTTTTGTATTCATGTCATCATATTGCTACATACTTCCTTTACATTCTATTGCATGTGCATTTTAATTGTGTAGTGTTGCTGATGTGCATATCTCCTTATTTGTTTTATATCTTGCTGTGTGTGTGTGTGTGTGTGTGTGTGTGTGTGTGTGTGTGTGTGTGTGTGTGTGTGTGTGTGTGTGTGTGTGTGTGTGTGTGTGTGTGTGTGTGTGTGTGTGTGTGTGTGTGTGTGTGTGTGTGTGTGTGTGTGTGTGTGTGTGTGTGTGTGTGTGTGTTATATATATATATATATATATATATATATATATATATATATATATATGTGTGTGTATATATTGAGTATGTTCTCTAATGTGTGTAACTTAAATGATGTTGAAGGTTTGTCTGTTATAGGTAATACTTATTTAAATTCATACTCCTAGGCTTGGTCTGAAAATGGTCTATTACGATCATTGCCCTACCCAAGTAATACAGTTTTTTATTAATATATGGTTTTCTAGCCAGGGGAACAACCTAAGTATTTCAGACATTCCTAAATATTTCTAGCGTAGGACTGCATGAACTGATTGAAACAATTTGTTCCAAATGAAACATTTTTTTTTATTTTTTCTTGCTATGTTACATTTATCCACCTCAAACACTTTTCAGTCTGTAATTTCTCTTTCTTTAATAATGTTCTCAAGTCCTCATCAAATAATGACCTAAATACTAAACACAGTATATCTCTTATTAAGTTATAGTTAATAGAAAATAATTTTATTAGTATAGTTTCTGATTTGGATGTCATATTTCTATAGATTATCCCTACTACTCTCTAGGCCTTGTTTTTTATTATGATTATATTCATTTTAAATGCAATGCTGCTACTTATCATTATCTCAAGATCTTTTAAGTGGTGACTTTACATAAGCTATGGTCTCCAGTTATGATTATGTAGTATGGTAGGAATGATGGGCTATTTTCCAGAAATCATTTACTCAATTTCAAATAGGCATTTTGTCTCCGCATTTTGTCAGTCTTTGTCCAGATTTCCTGTACTGACAGGTTGAGAGGTATGCTACAGATGTGCCACAGCTCCTGCAAATAGCCCCTGTGATGACAACTCTGATGCAATGCAGTTAACCCCACCACAGGTGGACATGCACATATCGCAATATGGCTGAGTAACAGTTGTTTGCATGGTAAAATGCATGACCTTAATATTCGTGGGGTATTGGTGAGCCACAACAGGACAATACCATACTCACCAGCTTCAGGCTGCTTTCCCACATCCAGACCAGAGGTACCTATGTAGTTGTGGTGGAGAGGTATTGTCAGCAGATTCACATGTGACATTAGTACAAGATGAATACTACTTTTCTGCACATGTACAGTACAAACTCTGATACTACACAATTTGCTGTCCTTCACCATAGATGCACTTGTGTACATTATAAAACCCTACCCACAAATGCAGTTTGACCTCATATATGCATCTAGATACTCTACAGAAGCCACAGTGACTGCTACAGTATTAAATTCATGTGCACTGGGGCCTTACCTGGGCACTCCTCACCTGTTGTCTGGGTGCCACCCACCTCCATGACTTGTGTGTGTTGGCTTTGCTGGTGTGTGCTGGTTGCCAAAAGGTTGGCAAGGAGCTTTTCCACTGGTGTGAGTGGGCCTGCTTAGCAGGACTCCCACCTGTGATGGAACAGTCCCTGGCTATGGCAGCAGCCCTTTGCCGGGCATGCCGTATCAGGTTGGTAACCCAATACCTGACCTGATCGTATCTGGGTCCATGGTGGCCTAAGTTGTTTACTCTGTGGACAAGCTCATCCCACAAAGTGGTCTGCTCCTGAATATTCTGTTGGCCATGGCCAAACATTACCCCAAGGTGGCTGATTATCATCTTGGTAATGGCCGCAGTTTCAGCTGCAGTGTATGGTGGCTGCCTTGCACGCTGCATTTCACCTAGAAGACATAAACAGTGAAACACATCACAGGACTGCATACATTGGTCAATGTTATTTACAGAACCTGCACATCAACATTGAATAGCATAAGCCACCACTTACAACCACATCATACCCCTGTCATCTATCAGCACAGTATGAGCTTGCATTGAACTCCTGGTCCTCATGTGTCATGTTCCACCCCAGTGAAGGCTAGTAAATTGCATAATCCACCATTCATCATTCACCTTTGTGTAGCAGGATGACAGTGGCCATCTTCCTTGATGGGAGGTCAATGGTGCTTAGGCTTTGCTTGCGTACAGTGTGTATTGGAGCTTGGAGCCTTTGCCTGAGTTCATGTAGGATGCAGACAGGGATGTTATCAGCTCCCATGGAGACATACAGTTGTTGCCTTTGATTAGGCATTATGGACCTGTTCCATGATGATGAGGGAAGGGGTGTGGGTGCTGCGTATATCCACCTATAGCGATTGTGGGACGGTAGGGTGATGTTTTCCCTTAACCTGTCTGCAGTGGGTTGGCTATAGCTATGCTGTGTGTGCATGTGGTGTGATTGACCACCAGTACAGGGTGGGTTGGGTTGTTGCCTCTGAGACTGAAGACATGTGTGAAGATGGCCTTGTGCTTGGCCTTGGTGGATGTGTCCAATTTGTACTCATAGTTAGCCTTACAGTAATTCACCTGTGACCTCATATGCTTGTTCAGATACAGGATGACTTGCTTCCAAGTTGGTGTCTGCTCCTACTTGGCCCTGTACAGCCAATATAGCGACCGATTATATGGTTTGTGTATTGCTCCTGTCCAGCAAAAAGGATTACTCTTGCTTGGTGGAGGCAGGTTTTGCGAGTCAGGTATTGCTGAGTCCATACAGCTATGTAGGTGCTCATATAGCTGTTTGTAGTGGGCATGGGCACAAGGTCATAACACAGTTGGACAACTCTCCATTTTCAACCTGATAATCTTGGTTATTCTAGCACCCATGTCTGTGTCAGGGCAATGCAACAACAGTAGCTGTAGAAAGTTATGTCTGTGTGATGCACAGAAGCTAAGATTACACACGTGTATAACATGTACAGCTTATTTACCTGATGTTTAGCATCTCATGTCTACTGTTTCAAGGCTTCCAGCTACACCTACTCATACATACATTTGCAGAGGTAATACCAGATATACATTTCTGTTCTATGTCAGTATGGCACCCTCTATTTACACTCTTGCTGCTCGGTCATACCTCTCAACCTGCTAGAGCAGGACATCTGGAGGATGACACACATAAATTGGGTGCAATGGTCCAAAATTAGTGACACCTTATTAATATTTCTGTAACTCACTTGAGTCAGTTGATAGCACAGTAAGCTTTGCATTCATAGACACACCCTGGAGTATGTCCGACACTCATATGTATGCTATTATGTTCTAATGTCAGTCTTCACAGATTTGCCATACATAACAAAACTCTATGAGTAAATGACTACATATATGAGGCACGCATATGGTCAGTTTGCATAACACTGATAGCTGAATGGTATTAGCTCAGTGTATCACATGCAGTTCAACAGACACATCTGTGACAGTAGTTTACTATGCACATACACTGTATAGGTCTCTTAGATTTGTGAGGCAAACATGTGTGTCATAGTTGTATTCACAAGTAACATATGGATATTAACGACATCCCACTAGCTGGCCTAGCAGTGTCACAGTCAGTACTGTTCAACAGACACTCTGGTAGTAGTCATATGTGAGCTGTCCTTTCCTGGGGTGACTCAGGAGCCTGAGATGTGATCTATGTCATTGCAGACAGACCCAGATGCTATGGCCATAGGTGCTGATCAGCAATATATCAGTACAGCAAGTCTTGTTGAGACATATTTGTTCAACTTCCTATTTCCTATTATTAGATACCCCCTACTGCATTCCATTACATGCTTACCATTACATTACACTCTTTATTCAAGGAAAAACAATAAAAGTGTTAAAAACACAAGAAATTCTCAGCTGAGATAAGTGCTTTCAGCTTCTTAAGCCTTCTTCAGATCTGTAAGTGTCATGGCTCTTCTTTTATCCAACTGTCCATGCTGGTCCAGTTTGTGGTGGTTTATCAGCTGTATGTGTGTGTGTATGGGGTAGACTAAGACATATCCCGTACCACCTCAGGATTCCTACTACACTGTGACCTGGGGCACTATATGTAGGGGTAGTATGTGAGTGGCAAACATGATATTTTTGTGCACACAGTCGTTATACTTTAGTGTTCATTCAGATTAACAGGATGTAACTGTGACTGTGGTGAAGTTGGTTGTGGGTATGTATTGTCACACCGGTGTCTGTTTTTCATTACTGTTACATCCCTGTAGTGCCTGATATATTTGCAAACGCGTGTGTAATTCCCCATTGCTGACTTGGGGTAGTGTGATGTCAGTCTGACTGTAGTTTGGATGGTGCTTGGTGACATGCTTAGCAGCTCAGTGTAGTTTCCCCAATGTCATGTTATGTCCAGATATGCATAGGGTGTCCAGTTCTCTGGCTCATATCTTTGGTCTGGTCCCCATAAGTGTTGTGTATTTCTGACATACCAGTGGGATGATGTGAGGATAAATGTCACTAACTACTAAGAAGCAACTGAGTCTTGCACTTGTGCTATTGCAGTCAATATATGTTAGAAAAGATGTTACTGCAGCAAGTGTCTCAGCTTATCTACTCAGGAATTTCAGATATGTCTGTATTTTCATGGCTGCCTCCCCCTCCCACTTTGTCAAGCTTGGTCCAGATTAGTTGCACTAAGGGGTTCTGAGCATACCTGTCAACTGGCTGAATTGTTTCAGAAAGTCCAGATTTATTGCTCATATTTTTGGTCTGTTCCACAAATTATTTGTATTTCTCTGGTACATCACTGTGATGAGCTGAGGATTCCTGTCGGCAAATGATGACATACATTTCAGTGTCAGACCTCATATCCTTCAGAAAATGTATGCTGACATAAACTCATAAACTCTGTTACTCTAGCAACTTCCTATGTGTATAATAGCAATATTAAACATATGTCCCTAGTTACCATTCTGACAGACTTTGCCCAGATGTCTTGCACTACCATATATATATATATATATATATATATATATATATATCATATATATATATATATATATATATATATATATATATATATATATATATATATAAATATATATATATGTGTGTGTGTGTGTGTGTGTGTGTGTGTGTGTATAAGTATACAAAACCTGAGTGATTCCACACAGCTTTTTCCCTACTGTTGAATGACTCTACTGCATGATATGTTTGCAAAATCATGAAAAACTCCTAAAGCTTAAATGGTGTAGTGGTGCATTGCTCTGACTGTAGTGTATAGGGTCTTGTGTTTGAGACTTGGCAGGGCTGATTATTTTGTTGCTAGGCAGAACAATGGCTGATGGAGACAGAGCGATTAAAGCAGTTTTAAGTGAGTTTAACTGGGTTTGCGCAGGTTAGCGCGATGCCAAGATACAATTAACCGTAGAGATGCTTAATCCATTTTGGCTTCACTTAGCATCACGCAAACCCACTTACTCCCACTTACTCCTGTTTACACCACACTAATTTCTTTAAAAAAAAGAAGAAGGGGTAATAAGAAAGTGGTGAAAAAGGAGCATGTAGAGGGGAGAACAATATGAAAGGTAGCTAGGGATGTGCAGGATTGGTGTATGGATGGTCCATACCTGTCCATTTCTTATACAGCAACAGCTGTGCATCTGTACAGAATTTGGAGGGGAATTTGGACATTCAAACACCAGAGAGAGGGGTGAGGACAACAGAAATGTGTTGTCAAGCCGATTGGACCAGACTACATGTGTCCAGTGGACACGTGTGCATAATGGACTGCTATGTATGAGGAGATATGTTCTTTGGGACAGATGCTCTTTTTTGTTTTAGGTGAGAGTGGGATGTTGGGGAAGGGTTGTAGGTACATCTAGGGAGGTTGTTTTGGTAGGGAGACAGACAAGACAGCAGACAATGGTGGTGTATGACACATGTGGGGGTAAACACCTTGGAAAGGGAGGGTGGTTGGGAATCAGAGACCCCTGTTCCCCCATATGGATACAGTAGGACTGACATCCCCACCCACAGGCAGTCACCACTGCACCATCACAGCCACAAACTGTAAATGGGGGCAGAGGAGATGTTGACCTGAACAGTGATGGCTATGTGGTCAGATATTACCAAGGAGTATAGTATTGTAGGAGTGCTACAGTGGCTACTCATGTTGGTTAGGACCATGTACAGGATATTTCCACCTGTCCTAGGAGTGTTGACCAGATGTCTTGCAGTAAGAGGGTTAGAGGTATGTGATATCATTATTTAGTGACTGCACTCAAGGTATCATCCCATTAACTTAGAAGACTCCTGGAAGTGGTATGTGGCAGTGGCCATGGCTGTGGTGTCACACCCTGGACATTCTGTGGAAATCTGTACATATGAGGGTTATGTATGTCTGGTCATTGTGAACAGACTGCCAAGATTGTGTAGTAGTGTTGTGTGTAGATGTTTGCTGGGCTGAGTAGGGAGAGTATCAGATGTGAGTGTCGTAGATCCCTTTTCTATATGACTGTGCATGCTGCTATGGCTGCTGGAGGTCAATCAGGTGTGTATGTTTGTAGGGGCTGACTGAGAAATATCCTGTAACACCTCAGGATTCCCAGTACACTGTGAGTTGGGCCAGAATATGTCAGTGTAGTGTATGACTGGCAATCAGGATATGTTTGTTCAGTCATTCTACTCTAAAGGTCATTTGGGGTACTGGCATATTGCTGTGACTGTGGTGCAAATGGTTGTGAGTGGACATTTTTGCACCACTATCTGCTTTTCCCTACAGTTCCATCCCTGTAGTGCATGATATATTTGGATATGCATGGGCAATTGCCCAAAGCTGATTTGGGTTAGTGTCATGTTGGTCTTACTGTGGTTCAGAAGGTGCTGGGTGACACGGTTGGCAGTTGTCATGGGTTTTTCCATTCTGTTACATGACTGCGGTCATACCTCTCCACTGTCCAGATGTCTAGTTACTGTCCAGAAGTGTGGCTCATATATTTGGTCTGTTGCCCATAACAGTTGTGGGATTCTGCAAAATCATTGGGATAATATGAGCATTGACATTAGTAAATATTGACATTCATTTGTGTTTCAGACCTGGAATCTATCTGGAATTGTATGTTAAAGCAAACCATGCCACTCTGACAGACTTCTACGCATACAATAGCCGTAATTCAAAGATGTCACTATTGTTTGCCCTTTATCCCCCCAGTTTTTTGGGCTTTTGGCAGATGTGTTGCAGTAAGAGGTTAGTTATCTATATTTATATCTATCAGAGTGGCATGATATCCATAGTACTCTTATATGCATATATATATATATATATATATATATATATATATATATATATATATATATATATATATGGTGGTGCTGCGGTAGCGTTGTCGCCTCATAGCAAGACGTTGCCCCATTCGATTCTCAGCTAGAGCGTCTTGTGTGTGGAGGCATATGCAAATGGGGCGTGCCTTCTTTGAAGGTTGTGCGTCAGGGCTGGTAACCCGGTAGGTACAAAATCCACTACCAATCATTAGCGGACCGGAGTTCTGCTGTGGTGACCCCTAACCGGGAAAAGCTGAAAGACACAAACATATATATATATATATATATATATATATATATATATATAGATAGATACTAATATATATATATACATATATATATATATATATATATATATATATATATATATATATATCTATAGATACCAGTAATAATCTATAAAGCCCAAGTTGAGGAAGCATCACCATATCAAATGAGATGAGTTATAAAGGGACATTTTTTAGCTGTGTTATATACATATATTTTATAGTCTATGCATTATATATTAGTATATATGTATGTTAGTATATATATTTGCACATGTTTATTTGGATTTAGTATATAGATGCTTTTTAATTTTATATATTTATATATTTTTTATGTTATTTGGAGCATTATATAGATTGCTGTAGTAATTGTGTATGCCATTTCTCTTTTAAGAATATTGATTGATGCTTGAATGTGATTGGTGTTAGGATTTTTGAATCAGTATTTAAATCTTTTAATTATGGAGCACTTCTCATATAGATCTGAAGAAGCTGTAATAGTGAAAGCGCTTATCTGTTTTTGTTACCGGTGCTAAATAAAACTTTTAAAGGATATTTTGCCTATAAGTGTTTGCCTGCTATTGCTCCGTTTTTGCAATTTTTTACACGTTGAATTTTTACTTTGTATTGACAACGGAGCATTCACCAGAGTGGCTTGCGGTACATTTTGTACTTTTAATAGTTTTATTATCAGAATAATGACATCATTTAGTAAGTGTATAGGATTTACTTTACATGACATCCCTCTATGTGCTTTCATTACATTAGCAAGGGATGTGACACAACACACACAGGGGTGTAACAAACAACACATAACCCACAAAGTCAGTGTGCCAAGCAGCCACAGCCCTTAAGGCTGAATAACACACCTGATACTCTTGTTATAGGTGACTCTATTGTCAGACACACTGACATCCCGCTCACCAGCCTGAATAAAGAGAAGGTCACGGTGAGCTGCCTGTCGGGTGCTAGGATCCGACACATAACGCAAGCACTCAGGTCACTCCAAAGCAAATACAAATATGACTCAGTCATTGTACATGCTGGTGTGAATGACCTGAGACGTACCTCCCTGGACTACATGAAAAGAGACATAGAGGAGCTCTCTGATCATGTAGCCCAGGCTGGTATGACCCTGACCTTGAGCAGCATCTTACCCTCACCTAGAATGATGCCACAGTACAAAGACAAAATGATCGATTTTAACAATTGGCTAAAATTTTGGTGTCATTCAAAGGGGATCCAGTGTCTGTTAGCCTGGGATGACATGCTCGACAAGCCACGTTGCTTCGCTAGGGACAGCTTGCACCTGTCACCACCAGGCTTTCGGATATTGGCAAAGGCTCCTGCCACCCCCATAGTGCCTTTTTTAGGCAAGGCTCAAAAGTCAAACCCACCCCCATAGACAGCATAAGGAACAAGAAACTAAGGGTAATGCTGCTAAACGCCAGAAGTCTTAACCTCAAGATGCACACACTCGAAGCTCTCCTCAGTATGGAGAACATCGATATCTGTGCAGTGACAGAAACCTGGCTCAAGGCTCCAGAGAGCACCACAGCACTACCAGGTTATACCTCATATCATGCTTTTTGGCCTCAAATCCCGGACCGAACTACAAAAGGAGGGGGAGTTTCAATATTTATCAAGGATATCCACACCTCCAGGTTAGTGGCATTGCACAAAGTATCGGAGACCATCCATGTGCAACTAACAGTGGGCAAGACTGCTTTTCAGTTTATAGCATCCTACAGACCACCCTCTCAAAGTCAGGAATCCCACTCGGCTTTCCTGAAAACATTGGAGAACATGAAGATCTCTCCGAACACCATTATATTGGGCGACTTCAACTACCCAGACATTGACTGGGAGCACTACTCAAGCCCCAGCACCTTAGCCCAAAGGTTCCTGGAAATTATAAACTCAAATGCTATGGAACAACTAGTCACCACTCCCACAAGAGGGACAACATACTAGACCTGATCATTACCAACATGGGGACTCTATGCTCCACACCAGAAGTATATCCCTCATTGGTAAGATCAGACCATAAATTAATTTCACTGGATGTCCACATCCCAACCCCACCCCCAGCCCAGAAAACCACAGTGAAAAACTTCTCAAAAGCGAACTTCTCACTTCTCAAAACCGAAGTGGAATCCTTCAAGGCCCCAGGGCCAGTGGAAACTACCACCCAAACTGCAGAATCCTATATAAATGCATTCTACGGACATCTCCAGGAATGCATGGATCATGCTATCCCAAACAAAACCAAGACCCAATCATCCAAAGGCAGGCGTCCAGTCTGGTGGACCCCTGCCATAAATAAACTGTACAACAGAAGGAGGAAGCTACTACATGATAGAGCAAAATCCCTAATAGGGAAGGCATCTCTGATCAGTATTAGCAAAAAATTACGATCCCTCATAAAATCCTCCAAGGCCAGCTTCGAGAGAAAAATTGCACAGGACACCAAAGACAATCATAAGGCTTTTTTCAGTTATGTTAGAAACCTGGGATGCAACTCCCAGACTTGTTCTGAGTTGATTCTAAATGACAAAAAATACACTGAACCCACAGACATCGCCAATATCCTGGCAGACCGGTTCAGTGCAAACTTCTCCACCTCTCCCCCCCAAAAGAGCAAGTATCTATCCCAGCAGAGAGCTGCCTCCCAAACATCTCAGATGCTCAGGTGAAGGCTGCCCTTTCCAAAGCAAAAAACACTGCTTCCATGGGACCAGATGGCGTCCCAGGTTGCGTCCTACATGAACTCCAAGAGGAACTAATCCCTCAAATAAAACAGCTATACAATCTCAGCCTCACTACAGGATATATGCCCACAGAATGGTGTACAGCAACAGTGGTCCCACTCCACAAAGGTGGAGCCTCTATGGACCCTGGAAACTATCGCCCCATAAGCCTGACTAGCTTAGTCTGCAAGGCTATGGAGAGGATCATCATGGAGCTCATAAACAAAGACATTGGGGACCTACAGACACTAGATCCTACCCAGTTTGGCTTTGTCAAGGGCAGATCCTGCCTTTTGAACCTGGTTGACTTCTTTGAAACAGTCACCAAAGCCATAGATGAAGGGAAGGTAGTCCACACAGCCTATCTGGACCTTGCAAAGGCATTTGACACAATACCCCACTCGGGCATCATAGATAAGCTATCCAGCTTAAATATAAACCCCTATGTCACAAGATGGGTCGCAAACTGGCTCAAAGACAGAACCCACAGAGTGAGAGTTGCTGGAGCCATGTCAGACTCGAAACCTGTCACAAGTGGCATCCCACAGGGTTCTGTCCTGGGACCACTCTTGTTCGGTTTATACTTTTCCGAGGTACTGGCAAATGTGGGAGGACTATGGCTCACCAAGTTCGCAGACGACTGCAAACTGGGTGCCATAATCAACTCTCCAGCTGACACAAACATCCTTCAAAAAGGTCTCACAGAGACAGATAACTGGTGCCAGCACCATGGTTTAAAGCTAAATGCCAAAAAATGTACAGTCATACCCTTTGGCAAAAACAATGTGCCCACAAATTACCACATAGGTGGAAACCCATTAAGTACAGAGAAAGTTATTAGGGACCTGGGGACCCAAGTTGATAGCAATCTCTCCTTTGAAAACCACATTGCCAAAGTGGTTAGAAAGACCTTCTATATAGCCCACCTCATCACAAAGGGTTTCACATCTAGATCAAGAGAGGTAATCGTGCCCCTTTATTCATCCCTCATCAGGCCCATCATAGAATACAATGCCCCTTTTGGGATGTACCTTACCCGACACCTGCAGCAATTAGAAAGACCCCAAAAGTATCTCACCAAGAGGATCAAGGGTCTCAACCAGATGCCATATGCTGCTCCGTTAAAAAAACTCCAGCTCTACTCAGTTGCATACTGCCTACTTCGAGGTGATCTATGCCTGACATACAAAGCTATGTCAAATCCAGAATTAATGGACATGCTCCACCTCAGTAAATCTAAATCCCTTAGAGCTACACGCTCGAGGGACTTGAACCTCAGCACAGAAATAAATAGAACTTGCTGGAGGGACAGGTTCATAACCCAGAGGCTCCCTTCGCTCTGGAATAGAATTCCAGTACATGTGAGGCAGAGCACCTCACTGAATCTCTTCAAGAAGAATCTCGATAAGTGGATGGGAGATCGTAGGTTTGTCCCAGGGATTACTCCCGTGTCACTATTAGACAGAGGCACAGTAAACTAAACCTTAAAAAGGGCACAGTATACTCAAATCAAGGGGTGGCGTAAGCCATACAGAATCGGGCTAGGCTTATAATTGCCCCAGGGCAGATAGCCTAGTATGAACCTATGAACCTATGAACCTATGAACTATACTGTATGGGACACTTGTGTATACATGGGAGGTTTCACATGTTATATGCACTCACACTTCCATTTTACTCCAACTACACTACCCTGATTGACAAAACTCAATTACTACATACTTTAAGATGAAAATAATGATTTTAACACTGCTTTCCCATGTAAGAATAAATTGCCTGCCTTCGTACTCAAACCCTGAATACCTGCATGTAAAGCTAGGACTTTAACCACTACACTATCTCAGTTTGGGGATTTTAGCTGTATATTTCTATTTTGCTCTTTCGGGATGTTTCAGCTATGTTGAGTACAGTGGCGCAACGCACAAACCTGCTCAGCTATGCTTACACTTTACTTGGAATGAAAAAAATATATAAAATCAAATACATTTTATTTTTTAATTTAATTTAGGGGTATGCACATACCTCTTGGCCTCTTACGGCCGGATACCTACATCATACATGAGGGGATTCTGGCCACTAATAGGGACACTTGTTAAATATTGCTCTTACATACATGGGACTTGTGGTATGCCAACTTGTGCACTGGCATACCTATCTGGACATTCTGTGATAGTCTGTACAGTGCAGGCATGTGCCTGCTTGTTATGTTTACTTTTCAGGGTCCACAGACACTGTACTTGTTTTCAAAGTGATGTATGGCACTTTCTGAGTGCAGGGGGCGTGTTTGATGTCTGTGCACTACTTAAATACGCCCCCTGCACTCGTTCACTGTTCGTGCCCATCCCTACTCTTTACATTTTTTCATTTTAAAAGTTTTTCCTTTCTTCCAAAATGTGACTTTTGTATTCATGTCATCATATTGCTACATACTTCCTTTACATTTTATTGCATGTGCATTTTAATTGTGTAGTGTTGCTGATGTGCATATCTACTTATTTGTTTTATATCTTGCTGTGTGTGTGTGTGTGTGTGTGTGTGTGTGTGTGTGTGTGTGTGTGTGTGTGTGTGTGTGTGTGTGTGTGTGTGTGTATATATATATATATATATATATATATATATATATATATATATATATATATATATTGAGTATGTTCTCTAATGTGTGTAACTTAAATGATGTTGAAGGTTTGTCTGTTATAGGTAATACTTATTTAAATTCATACTCCTAGGCTTGGTCTGAAAATGGTCTATTACGATCATTGCCCTACCCAAGTAATACAGTTTTTTATTAATATATGGTTTTCTAGCCAGGGGAACAACCCAAGTATTTCAAACATTCCTAAATATTTCTAGAGTAGGACTGCATGAACTGATTGAGACAATTTGTTTTTTTATTTTTTCTTACTATGTTACATTTATCCACCTCAAACACTTTTCAGTCTGTAATTTCTCTTTCTTTAATAATATTCTCAAGTCCTCATCAAATAATGACCTAAATACTAAACACAGTATATCTCTTATTAAGTTATAGTTAATAGAAAATAATTTTATTAGTATAGTTTCTGATTTGGATGTCATATTTCTATATATTATCCCTACTACTCTCTAGGCCTTGATTTTTTTATTATGATTATATTCATTTTAAATGCAATGCTGCAACTTATCATTATCTCAAGATCTTTTAAGTGGTGACTTTACATAAGCTATGGTCTCCATTTATGATTATGTAGTACGGTATGAATGATGGGCTATTTTCCGGAAATCATTTACTCAGTTTCAAATAGGCATCAAACAGCTATGTTTTTCATAGACAATATGTAAGCCGCTATTTTATCATTATCATCATATTTGGGTATCCAGTAATTATAACCTAATGGTAAAACAGAAAACATGAAATTGAGCAAAACTTGACCAAGGGGGGAACCCTGTGGTACTCCAGAAATTACAGATGTCCAGTCCAGAAAATATCATTGAAACTTTATTATTTAATATCTTCCAAATGACTAGTCATGTACACACTCAATAATATATGGGTTTATATTTGATTTAAGCATACAATTAGCACTTCTACACTGAGGAATACTGTCAAAAGTTTTTTGCATATTGCTGTAAAAAACACATATGCTATATAAATGTCTAAAGCCATGTCGTACAAACAGATACAGAGAGACAGAACTGTCTGTCTGGTTTGATCCTGTTATAAATCGTGCAGATGGAAATATATATAGAACAGGATCTGAAGATGCTATGAAGGCCAAATGTTATTCCTTATTTCCAAAAATAAGTCTGGCTAGTAGACTTTCCACTGTCAGATGACTGCAGATATGTGCAAACCCCATAGGAAAGAGTGTTATAAGCTGAAGAAATCCAAGTACCTAAAAAAAATAAGAGCTTGATTTAACCACTGGCAAAGTATTCTAAGAATCCAAGTAGGTGATATTTAACTAGATTTTTGCAAGGTATTCATGTCTTGCTACTCAATAGATTAGCAAGAAAACCACAGAGCATGGTGTACACCCACAAAAGGGAGATTGATATAAAACTGCAACACACCTCTAGAATCTCATCTAAATGGGTAAGAGTTGCATATCAACTTCTTTCTAAAGGTTCTTCAAATCATACCTTGTTTTCTTGCTTTTACATTGGTTTATGGACTACCATGATGGTTATTACTTTTACACAATTCATCTTCTGGTTCATTATGCACTTGATCATTGTGTTTTAGTCCATCTGATTCTTTTTTGTATGTATCTTGGCTACAAGTGTCCAAATAGACTTGAATGATGCAGGGAGTAGTAGTTAAGGAGCAGTTGTTGAGGGAGGAGAAGAACAGGCCCTACTTGTCTACAATAAAGTTTGGTGCTGTGACCAGCTTTCTTCAGCATAACTATTTTAGCAAACTGGTTTATCCTTGCTGTATCTGTATTGTTCAGATTGTTTAGATGTCTGCTACAGGCAAAAGTGGCATGTGACACGAAATTACTTAAAAAAGCAGGACAGTTTGTGCAGAGTTCATCTCATCTTTCTAAAGACACAGATTTTTCCCAAGTATTACATTGTCCTGATGAAACTGTCATATTTACTGTGACAGACCTTGATGGGATAGCAAGTGCTTTCCTTTGTAGTGGTGGTAACCTCCATAAATAGGGACACTAAAACAATCTATCCCCCCCTAAGCACCCCCTAACTATACCAAGTTGCTGCAGATCTGAATCTTTACAAATAAGTTCATAAAGAGTAAAAATAAATTTAAAATAAACATTGATAATAACATTAAAAGGAAAACAAATTTAAAGTAAGTGGTTGTCCATTTGAAAGACAGAAACAGGAGAAGATGTGTCTGGTGCTGTGCCATGGCTGTGGAGCTATGATCTTACAACAGACATTTTGGAAGAGGCAGTGTTCTCTATCTGTTGACACATTTCAGGGCTAAGAAAGTAAATCTTTCATCTGCAGGTAAAGCTGACTAGGATTTGGGTGATCATCTGTCTTTCACAGGGATATTAAGGGATATCAAGTGTCTCTACCACCACAAAATGTGTTAGAAAAAAGAAAGCAGCTGGACCATAGTAAGCTCTTGGAATGTGAGAGTGATAGAACATAGGCAAACTCCTCTTTAATTTCTATGCAGTCTTGATATAGTTGGCTTCCATTGTAGAGGTAGAAACAGTGGAGACCCAAAATTGCACAACATCGGATAAACAAGTTCTTCACTACCACTGAAAGTGTTTTCATTGAAACATTTTTAGTAGAAACAGCATTCCAGCAAACTGTCATCCTTCTTAGAACTTTTCTGCCCTGTGGCCACTTTGTGCCCTGTGGCTTTCTTTCTTTTTCAGTAGTCTTTAAAAGAATAAAAATATTTTTTTAATCCTTAGAAGAACTTTTCTGGCTCTATGGCATTTAAAAAACTTAGAGAAACAATATCAAGGCAATCTCTTCTAAGACTTCTGAAAAAGACAAGAAAATGCAGGGCACTAAAAGTCCTCATAAGGAATCCAAAAATAAATTACATACCAAAATAGCCTTTTTAAAGACTTCCTAAAAAACCCTGGGATGCATAAATATCCTTGTTAAAACTATAGGAAATAGAAAGCAACCAAAAAGAAAACAAAAAACATACAAACAAGTCTTTCTAAGGACTAATATAACAATAAAGACAAATAAAGACAAATAACAAGAGTCGTTATAAAGACTAGAGCAAAAGTCGAATAACATAAGATTAATCCAAATGGGATAACTCAGAACCACCTCAACCAGGTCACTTAATTCACTGCTATGTAGCAAACAGGAATGTTGCCATCCTTATGATGAGACTACTGGTAGCTTGGGTGCCTGTATAAGATCCTATGGTAATTGTAAAAAACAGGAGGATAATTTTCCTAGTATACTGGCTAAATTTCTTTTAGTTAGCATGAATATTATCTTGAGTCTTCCTTGAAAAGAGACACTAGACCTAGCCACAGTAGATTGATCAAAAAAGCATAAGTCAATAAATAAAGCAAGAAGGTACAGAAAGAAAATATTATCTAGTACTCTACAAGGCTCTATCCTTTGTCAACTACTGTTCATCATTTACAATAACACCATCATCATTTCCCAAAATATATTAAATATCTTACCTTATGTTGATGAAATTGTTTTCTGGAAATTTCAACTGAAACCATGGGTAAATCCTTTAATTCTACCCTAGTCTAGTTGTATCGGGTCTGCAAAAGCAGGACCCTCAAAGACAATCTCAGCAACACAAATGCCACGTTTATTGGCACTCAGAATCTTTACTTATACATTAACAACTGGAACCATATAAGTCCTGATAATGTACCAATAAAAACTGTAGCATCCAGAAAGTATCTTGCAGTATCACTAGACCATTCAGTTACCTCTTCCATTCAAATCCATAATTTTAGAAATAAAATTAAATGACTTAATAAACAGGCAGGGCCACCATTGGCAAATGAGTGCTTCAACCCAAGAACAGATATGCACTTTTAAGCATTGGCTTAACATCTGACAGAAATCTGAAAAAACTCCAGACAGGGCAGAATTGCATTTGTTTTATTGTTGGAGTTAGTAGAAACTTGATAACTGCCTTGCACTCATGCAGGTTGTGCTTGTTTCCAACTGCCCAAAGGTTTACAGTTCTGTATAAAGTCCTTTCCATGAATTAGTGCAGGACCTTACATAATTCATTTCTATCAAACAATGCCCCACTTCTCTCAGTTCTTCTGACTCTATTGCACCATTATCTACCATTCCACTTATTTCATTTGTCTATGCTGAGAGGACTACCTTGCACTGATGGTCATCTATCTGGAACTCACTCCACCTCCTCTAATCCACCTTCATCAGATCCTACACTTTCTTATTTCATCAACTATCTTAAAATGCACCACCATTCGTTAAGCAGAATGCAGACAGGATTTGTAACTTAAATATCTAGCTTATCATTTCTCTGTTTATTTCTCCAGGATAGCATTTCTAATGAAGATGGTTTTAGAGGCAGAGGAAGCACCACCTTACTCATGTGTGTTAACCCTAACCTTATCCCTGCCATTGCCCTTAACCCCAACCTTGCACCTTATCTTCCAAAAATACCTTCTCGTAACAATATCACTACACTAAACAAATACCATACATGATACACACGCCTAACACTAATGGTATCCCTTTAAACAGCCCTTACTGTAGCGCTAGCCCACAAATACAAACAAAAATACCCCCAGACCTAACACCAACCCATTTACCTCTGTTGAAAAAAATGAGTCAGTAAAATGAATATTTGGTAAAATAGCACCACAGTTAACTTTATTCACTTTGCCAAAAAAATTAACTCTCGATAAAGTGAAGTTTATGCAGAAGCTTAACTGGTTCATTTAGCATCCTAGGCCAGTGCTATGAACCTGCATCCCACCAACTCAACTCTTCAAGTGAAGAGCAAAAAAAAAAAAAAAAAAGTACTTTACTGTAATTATCAGTTATCAGCTTATTGCAGTTAGATCTAAGCATGCATTCCTTCTACTGGCACACCAACTAGATGGCCAGATATATGACACACATCCCCTTTCCTCCACCCCCAGCCATTCAGGTCTCATTTCTGTGCTCTGACCCCAACCTACCTCTAACCTATTTTATTTAAAAAAAAACAAAAAGAATTTCCTCATTTGAAGTATCACAAACTGTTTGCTATAAATGTAACAAACAGTTGCTACAGTTTATACCTGTCTGCACTGAGTGTTTCAGCACTCATATTTTAGTTTAAAGGAAAAAAACATTTTTAAATTATAACAAGCTGCTTGCCTCAAGTGTAGCAAACAGTTGCTATAGCTTATACCCTGCCTTCCTGTAGCACTACAGCACTTATGTTTTAATTAAAAAAATATTTTTATACCGTAGCAAACTGCTAGGTACAAATGTAGTAAACAGTTGCTACAGTCTGTACAGAGCACTATAAAGCTCAGGTTTTAGTTAAAAAATAAAAAAAGTTTTTTCTTTTACTTTTAAACTGTAGCAAACAGTTTGCTACAATATAGCAAGCAGTTGCTACAGTTTAGATCACATTCATCAAATAATAACCTAAATGCTAAACACTGCTTATCTCTCATTAACTTATAGTTAATAGAAAATAATCCTTAAAGTTTCTAGTCCCTTTATACGAGAAAATATGTGTGTGTGTGTGTGTGTGTGTGTATACGAGCGCACATGTGTGCGTGCGTGTGTGTGTGTGTGTGTGTGTGTGTGTGTGTGTGTGTGTGTGTGTGTGTGTGTGTGTGTGTGTGTGTACATGTCAGTTTGTTACCATATATTGTTTTTTCTATATTACTCAACTGCACTTTACAGAGTGTTACTTTTTTGTTTAGTTGTACTTTACTGTACATTACTGTTGTTATACTTAATACTGTACGATACTGTTGTTATACTTAACTTTTCTTTCTCTGTAACTAGACAAGACGTTATGGAAGCATTTCAAGTGCAAAAGACAGCAATTAATGAGTCTTAATAACATTTTCCTTGCAAACATTACAGAATAGAGAACTGGTAATAGTATTTATTAACATGTTTAACAGATTAAAAGAGGAGGGCAGGATTCCTGAAAGATGATATCAGAAGACATGATGCCTCCTCACAAACATTGAAGTAAGACAGAGTCTACAACTATCAGCTTGTCAAATCTGGTTAGAGACGTTGGTAAAGTTATAGGACCACTGATGAAGGATATAATTTTGTCATATGAAAAAAACAGTGGGTCACAGGCAATTTTACTATTTCTTATTATTACCACTTATGTTATCCTTGTTTCTTTTTAGCTTAATATTCTTTAAAAGTTAAGGATATGAAGCTAGTCTCAGAGTTTTCTTCTGCTATGATAGAGAAAAGATTCTAGAAAAGTTCTTTGCTTGAGTGTAGTAAATCAGTAAGGGGCTGTTAATGTAGCCTACTTAGATTTCAATAAGGCCTCTAATACAATACCTCTGAAAATATTAGTGAACAAATTATACACACTGTGACCATATGGTAATAGTATGGGTAAAGTGAAGGCTAAACAAGAGGACACAAATGGTCATAGTATAAGAAGATTAGTAAGACAAAAGGAAGATTACCACAGAGGGTTAACGGGGGTAGTGTAGGTATACTAGCAGTGCTTTTTCTGTATCCAAAGTAGTATTGCAGGAGATCTGGAATAAAAATTATGCCTTTTTGCTGATAACACACATGCTGCAGAGCTAAACCTTGAAAAGGTATATCATCATCATCATCTTTCGGCTTTTCCCGTTAGGGGTCAACACAGCAGATCATCTCTTTCCATTTCTTCCTATCCTCTGCATCTTGCGCGGTCACACCAACTGCTTGCATGTCCTCTCTCACCACGTCCATAAACCTTATCTTAGGCCTTCCTCTTTTCCTCTTACCTGGCAGCTCCATCCTTAGCATCTTTTTCCCAATATACCCATCATCCCTCCACAGCACTTGTCCAAACCTATGCAATCTCATCTCTCTTGCTTTGTCTCCAAACTGTCCAACATGAGCTGACCCTCTAATATACTGATTCCTAATCCTATCCATCCTAGTCACACCGAGTGCAAATATTAACATCTTTAACTCTGCCACATCCAGCTCTGACTCCTGCCTTTTTGTCAATGCCACTGTCTCCAACCCATATAACATAGCTGGTCTCACTACCCTCTTGTAGACCTTCCCTTTCACTCTTACTGGTACCTGTCTGTCACAAATCACTCCTGACACTCTTCTCCACCCATTCGACCCTGCCTGTACTCTCTTCTTCACCTCTCTTCCACATTCCACATTCACCATTACTCCAAACTGTTGATCCCAACTACTTAAACTCGTCCACCTTTACCAACTCTACTCCCTGCACCCTCACCATTCCTCTACCCTCCCTCTCATTTACACACATATATTCTGTTTTAGCCCTGCTGACCTTCATTCCTCTGCTCTCTAGAGCATATCTCTACCTCTCCAGAGTCTCCTTATCCTGATTCCTACTCTCACTACAGATCACAATGTCATCTGCAAACATCATAGTCCACGAGGCCTCCTGTCTGATCTCATCTGTCAACCTGTCCATCACCACTGCAAATAAGAAAGGACTCAGAGCTGATCCTTGATGTAATCCCACCTCCACCTTAAACGGATCTGTCACTCCCACTGCAGTCCTCACCACTGTCACACTACCCTCGTACATATCCTGTACCACTCTTACATACTTCTCTGCCACTCCCGACTTCCTCATACAATACCACAACTCTTCTCTAGGCATCCTGTCATGTGCTTTCTCCAAGTCTACAAGACACAATGCAACTCCTTCTGACCTTCTCTGTATTTCTCCAATAACACTCTCAGAGCAAACATTGCATCTGTAGTGCTCTTTCCTGGCAAGAAACCATGCTGCTGATCACTAATCATCACCTCCCTTCTTAACCTAGCTTCCACTACTCTTTCCCATAACTTCAAGCTGTGACTGATCAATGTTATCCCTCTGTAGTTACTGCAGCTCTGCACATCACCCTTATTCTTAAAGAAAGGTACCAAAACACTTTTTCTCCACTCCTCAGGCATCCTCTGGCTTTCCAAAATTTCATTAAACAATCTAGTTAAAAATTCCACTGCCATTTCTCCTAAGCACCTCCATGCTTCCATTGGGATGTCATCTAGGCCAACAGCCTTTGCATTCTTCATCCAGTTCATAGCTGTCCTTACTTCCTCCTTGCTAATCTGTTTCACTTCCTGATTCTCTATCCCCACATCATCCAACCTTCTCTCTCTCTCTCATTCTCTTCATTCATCAGCCTCTCAAAATACTCTTTCCATCTACTCAACACACTCTCCTCTCTTGTGAATACCTTTCCCTCACTATCCTTTATCACCCTTACTTGCTGCACATCTTTCCCAGCTCTGTTCCTCTGTCTAGCCAATTGGTACAGGTCCTTTTCTCCCTCTTTAGTGTCCAGTCTCTCATACAACTGTCCATACGCCTTATCCTTAGCTTTCGCCACCTCTCTCTTTGCCATGCGCCTCATCTCCTTATACTCATGTCTACTTTCTTCATCTCTTTGACAATCCCACTTCTTCTTTGCCAGCCTCTTCCTCTGTATATGCTCCTGTACTTCCTCATTCCACCATGAGGTCTCCTTGTCCTCCTTCCTCTGTCCAGATGTCACACCAAGCACCTTTCTAGCAGTCTCCCTTACTAGTTCTGCTGTAGTTACCCAGCTATTCGGTAACTCTCCACTGCCTCTCAGTGCCTGTCTTAACTATTCCCTAAACTCCACTTCACAATTACCCTTTTTTAACTTCCACCATTTAATCCTTGGCACTGCTTTCATACTCCTCCTCCTCTTCTTGATCACCAATGTCATCCTACAGACCACCATTCTATGCTGCTTAACTACACTTTCCCCTGCCACCACGTTACAGTCTCCAATCTCCTTCAGACTGGCCCTCCTACATAGGATATAATCCACCTGTGTGCATCTTCCTCCACTCTTGTACGTCACCCTATGTTCCTCCCTCTTCTTAAAGTACGTATTCACCATAGCCATGTCCATCCTTTTCACAAAATCCGCAATCATCTGACCTTCTGCATTCCTCTCCTTAACACCATACCTACCCATCACTTCCTCATCCCCTCTGTTCACTTCACCAACATGCCCATTAAAGTCCGCTCCAATCACTAGTCTCTCACCCTTGGGTAGACTCACCATAACTTCATCCAACTCACTCCAAAATTTCTCTTTCTCATCCATCGCACACCCAACTTGTGGAGCATATGCACTAACAACATTCATCATTACACAATCAATTTCGAGCTTCATAAACATCACTCTGTCAGACACTCTCTTCACGTTTAAAACACTCTTGGCATATTGTTCCTTTAGTATAACCCCTACCCCATTTCTCCTGCCATCCACACCATGATAAAACAATTTGAACCCATTTCCTAAACACCTGGCCTTACTTCCCTTCCATCTGGTCTCTTGCACACACAATATATCAACCTTCCTTCTCTCCATCATATCAGCTAGCTCTCTTCCTATACCAGTCATACTGCCAACATTCAAAGTTCCTACCCTCACTGCTACACTCCTAACCTTCCTCCTCTCTTCCTGCCTTCAGGCATGCCTCTGCCCTCCTCTTCTCCTTCGGCCAACAGTAGCCCAATTTCTGCCAGCACCCTGTTGGCTAACAGTACTGGTGGCGGTCGTTGTTAACCTGGGCCTCGACCGATCTGGTATGGAAATATGAATTTTTTGCGCCATAAGTGATGTGGCAGAATTTTTACGCCGGATGCCCTTCCTGACGCAACCCTCCCCATTTATCTGGGCTTGGGACCAGCAGAAAGAAATGCACTGGCTTGTGCATCCCCAGTGGCTTAAAAGGTATATAAAGAATGAAAAAGAGACTTGGAAATACTGAAGGAGTGGTCTGAAACATGGCATCTTAAAAGTGAATGCAAAATAATGCATTTGAGAAACAATAATATGTAAAAGAGTTAATAGAGGAGATGCAGCAGGAATAAAAAATAGAAAGGGAGTTATCTTAGCTTAAGCACTGCAGTATGTGAGTATTTTCAGGGCTACCAGGATCTATAGCTTCTGTGTCAATGACATGCATGAGACAGTCTAAATACATCAGTACCATTACTATCGTGATAGCAACTGCAGCAGAAGAAAAAGAATCTTGTGCACTAAAATTGATGGTTAGCCTTATGGACTTTGCTCATAAAGTGGTACACACACTTTATAAATTATATCCTTCAATTTAAACTAGGAATATTACATACAACACATGATAGTACACCCTTAAAAGTAGACCCAGTAGTCAGAGATCTGGGAAGTCGTGTTAATAGTTACCTCACCTTTGACCACCATGTGTCTACTGTGATGAGAAAATCATTCTACATTGCACCACTTATTAGTAATGACATGGCATCCATGTCCAAGGAGGTCACTGTTCCACTGTACTCTGCTCTCATCAAACCAGTCACTGAGTACAACAAAACCTTTGGCATATACCTTACCAGCCACTTTAAACAGCTTGAGAGATCACAGGGATTTTTCACAAAAAGAATACAGGGAGTAAGCAAAAAATCCTATTTAGACTGTATCATAGTCTTATCCCTGTATTTGCCCTCATACAGAATGCTGCATGGCAATCTATGCCTAGCCTACAAGGCATTTCCCATCCCATACTGATAGATTTGTTTACATATATGTAGAACAAATAGCATAAGGAATACCAGTTCTAAGGACCTAAACCTCATCTACAACATAAACAAGACATGTTGGAGGGACAGGAACATGTCTCAAATATTATTCCCATTGCTGGAAAAGGCTTTCCATCCATTTGGAGCAAAGTTCATTCCAGACTATATGCAAATGTAACTTGGACCAGTGGATAGGAAACTGCAAATTCACCCATGATTTGGCACCTATACCTCTAATGAACAAGGGCAGCTTGTGAATGCTTGATGTGCAAAAGCCTATATCATAATTGTAAAACTCTTTGGGGTATTAACACATCAGAAATAATTTAGTAAATTTGGAGTAAGCTTAGCTAGGTGTAAAATGGCTATTGGATTAATAGCCTCACAACTACCTATGACTGCATGAGCAACAGTATAAATAGTACTGACTGTTGTACACCCGGGTTGCAACGTGAAATAAAATTGCATATAGATCATATCAAGAGAGCATATTAGCATGTGTCTGTGTGTGTGTGTGTGTGTGTGTGTGTGTGTGTGTGTGTGTGTGTGTGTGTGTGTGTGTGTGTGTGTGTGTGTATATATATATATATAGATAGATAGATAGCATAAAAATGTTGCTTTCTTTGTTTTTTTTTTCAGGTTTTGCATGCGCCAAAAATTAATTTGCTGCAAATGTATGTAGCATGTCAACATGAATAATGCCAATCATTTTGGGTCGACATTATGTATGTCAACTAAAGTAGTATTCAATGGACTTAAAATATATATATATATATATATATATATATATATATATATATATATATATATATATATATATATATATATATATATATATATATATATATATATATATATGTTACATACAATAATTCAAATTATTGGTCTTTGCTTTTGTAGCAAGGGTAACTTAGTCTTTGAATATTTTGGGCATCCTGACTTGTCTTCCATTTTGGAAACCCTGCAGTTTCAGTTGTAAGTGTCCTGTATTGATTGCATCTTAGCAACTGTCTTTCCTTGGTCTCAGCTATGTAGGATCTTAGGATAGTAACTGATATAATAGTAGCAGCTTCTTACTACTCTGAGTGTTTGCCATTTGGCTTTTGCAGTCTCAGAATTTCTCCTGGAAGAAAATGTAAAAGTGACTTTGCTGTCTTCTCATAAAAATGCTTTACCTGCTGTTGAAATCTTTGCCAAACTTTTTTTAACATTGTATGTGCTCTGGTTTTAACAACAATGATGCAGTTGGTAAATCTGTCTTAATTCTTCTCCCATTTAAAGCATTAGAAGGGTAAGCATGTGATAATACATAAATGTTAAACCAAAGCCAAATATCAGTTTTGCTTTGAGGTGGTAGCACATTTTATGATGTTGTCAGAAGACTCTTGCTGCCTGTTTAATTGTGGATGTCACATTAGTCGTGATTTATTTATTTTTATTTATACTAGGGCCCCTGCTGTTCAATACTTTCATAAACAACCTCCACACTACCCTTAGTCAAGGCATTGTCATCCAATATGCAGATGACTCAGCCATCATTTGTACTGCCAGATCCACATTAGAACTACAACTCTCCCAAAGTGCCCTCATTGCCACCAAAACATGGATGACCAAAAAAAAACTCCAAAAAAAACAAAACACATGCTATTTACCCCTAAAAAAATATCCTTGAACAAGGACAAATTCACCATTTACTCTCAGAACAACACTATCATTGAGGTTATCCCAAATACAAAACCACTAGGTGTCATCATAGATGAAAACCTAACTTTTGACCTCAATATTCACAGTAACATAAAAAAAACACAACAAAAACTTGGCACACTCTATAGACATAAATACTTCCTCATCACCCCACTAACCTATCCCTGGCCACTTCCTTCTCTATTATATGGTGCCCCTCTCCTTAACAACATTTAGTCTTCCCTTAAATCCAGACTTGACTCATGCTATAATAAAACTGCAAAATTTGTAACCAATGCAAAATATTCATCCCACCATTGTGCCTCATTACACTTAATAAACTGGCTAGAACTCACACACTATCTAACATATCTGCAGTTAACCCCTGCACATAAACTTATATTCAAACCATAAAATTGCTCTGCCCTTTCTCCCCTACTCACGTAGTACCATCCAAATAGACCCCTTTGATCTGAATGCCAACTGGTCCTGAATATAGAAAAACCCAACCTTTTGGCCAGTCAGATGCTCTACTCCTTTACTATTTCCAAGCTATGGAACACCCTTCCACAACTATGGCTCTCGCTAGGCCCTTTAATGAATCCACAGGCCTAACTCAACTCATGACATTGTCATTAAATATAATCTGTAACTCCTGTACCTTCCAGCATTTACATTATGTCTTATTAGCAGTACTCTCCTCCCCTTTGCTTGTTTCAGACACATCCTATAGGTTGTGGACCTTCTATCTTTCTCATGCCTCCCAGTGATCAGTGATCATAAACCCGTCCCTTCATTCAAGGACCCTGCCACTACTCTCTCCTTTCATTTTTCTGCCTTAGCCATGTTAGGCCATAAGGTCTGTCAAGCAAGTGAAGTTATTGCTGCAAAGTCAGTACTTTCTAGGGTAAAATAACATTAAAATATAATTTTTTATTTAAAAGCAGAATAGCTGCACTTTAACAATAAAAATCACAAAAAAATACTGCATCCATAACTTTTTTTTCAGACATGACCTCAGGTCACAAAAGGCAATAATAATGCAGCATAATTAGTTATACAAAGGCAAAAATGTTCATTATCTACGTACCAAAGCTTACTTTACATTTGCCTAACTTAGTTAATATGTTTTACAGTCAAAAAATTTCCCGCAGAGACTAAAGTCATTGGTTTTGCATACCTGAAATGCAAGCCGATATTTCTTGATGAAACTGACATACACGGGATACTTTTTGAGGCCTTTTGTCATTGTAAATCAGTCTCTTCAATGGCACATTTTCACTGCATCCACCTAAGTTTCATTTTCTCTAAAAAATGTCTCCATGAAAGCACCTATACCTGCAAGGCAAAGACTTGAGGTGTTGCCTCATTTTTTCCTGACATTTGATTTATGCTACTTGGTTAATTCCTAACTAAATGTTTTGTTGCAGGTTATTAAGTAATCTTATATGAATGAAGGACTATTAAATTGTTCATCCAGATTTCATGTTTCTCAGTTTCTCTGCAGTACTTTTTAATAACCTTTATGATGTGAGTATCTGTGATGTAGGAAACCAATCTATCATTGATTGGCTATTATTTAAAGATGTGGAGTGAGTATTGTCATGAACTACTTTCTGCAAGCTCTGGGTTCAGTCCTAGGTTTCTCTGCTCAAAACCACATACAGGAGAGAATTTCCTTTTAGACTAGATGCAAGTAGGCCAACAAACCTTGCACTTCTGAAAAACAGATGCATTCTTACTGATCAACCTAGTTGTAAAATCTAATCCAGAAGGCTTGAGTCAAGTCTGGTATCCCATTTCTGACCCAGAGAGTAACATGACGACTACAAAGGATTAGTCCAGAATAGATAAAATCACTCTCTCTCTCTTTCTGATACCCACCCTGTAAGAGGAATAAAGATGCCTTGTTGAAGTTTCAAGTAGTTTATTCAGTTAAGTAGGTAAATGGATGAGTGTTCTAGTTCTAAACTTAATTACTGCAAATATATAAGAAACAAGGACTATTTCTTTTGTCCAGTACTCAGGAAAAAACTCAAAAGCACTTGTTCTGGTAATTGCAACACTACTTTTGTGATATGTGCACAGTGTAATGGCTGCAGCTGTTTTTAAGTAGGGAAAACTGTGAACAAGTTCTAAATCAGGGTGGCACACCACCTGTCTGACATCAGACTCCAGATCCTCAAAATCCAACTAGCGAAGCACTGCCACAATTTCACAGACAATGGAAGCTTCCATTTCCACATCCTGGACAAGTTCACTATGGATCCACTCGAAAGAAACAAGCATGCCATACTCAGAAAAATGGAGTTTAGCTGGATATCAAGCTGGATGCCCACCACCACTCAGTCAAGACTCGAGCATTTCCATTAAAAGTGTGGTTGCACTCAGTAAACTAAATCATAAATCATACAGGTAAAACACCTGTACTGTTTAACCCAGGATTTGGACTTTAAACTGTTAATTATATTTATTTATTTATTTATTTCAGTTTGATTACCGGGGAAGTCCACTGGGCCAAGAAGTGCCCATTTTTAGTGTAGGCCCGGGGAGAAAAGCTCCAAGAACAGTATAATACAATATAGGTTACAGAATAAAGCTCCAAGAACAGTATAATACAATATAGGTTACAGAATGCAAATAAAGATTACAAAGAAAAAATACATACAATATAGTTTGTAAAAACAAGTAGGGTTAATACATTTGAGAGTTGCAGAGAACTTGATGGCAGATTTTTTTTTTTTTTGAATCAATATTTATATGCTTACAGTCACTTAAAGTCTGTTAGTTGTAGTTATTTTGAGAAATTAGAATAAGTATGAGAGTATAGTGGAGTAGGAGTAGGAGTGCTTAGTTAGGGGTCACTATGGAATTTAAGTGGGGTGAAAGCAGGAGCATTTCCATTTGGAGGATAGGTGAAGAAAAAGTTGAGTTTTGAAGGATTCACTGTTGGGTATAGTCCTAAGTGAAGTAGGCAGAGAGTTCCATTTTTTACCTAGTGAGAAGGAGAGTAAAAGCTGGCCAGCTGGTCATTTCGGTTTACTAATGAAGATTAGGTTTTGGTTTTCGAATCTCAGTGATCTGTTAGGGATGTATGGAGGAAGGATGTCCTTTAAGGCTGGGCATTTATTAGGGGAGAATATTATTTTGTGAGCGGTGGTTAGTTGTAGATAGTCTAGGTGATTAAGGAGTTCTAGCCAGTTCAGAGAACGAAGGCTGTGGCAATGGTGACTTGATGTTTTGGATTTGGTGGCAAATTTAGCGATCTTATTATAGCAAGTTTCGAGGTTAGAGGTGTTGGTAGCAGACAAGTTGGTTAGGAGAGGGGCTCCATATAGAAGGGAAGGTAGGAGGAAGGATGTTGCCAGGGTATGCCTAGTGGAGTTTGAAAGGAAGTGATTGTTCCTATATAGCATACCTAGCTTTTGGTGGGTTTTCTTTATGTTATGTTGTATGTGAAGATCAAATTTGAGGTGTTCGTCTATAGTGATGCCAAGGAGTTTTGCAGAGGGGACCACTTCAATGGCAGTGTTAGTAATTGACTGTAATTGCTATTGTTAATATGAAAAAGCCAATCAAGAAAGTAGATTTGAAAATCACAGCATCTACCTTGGTATGGGTAAAAAATATTAGGAAAATAACACTCACCTATCTACTTCCTTAACTGAATAAACTACTTGAAATTTTTACACAGCATCTTTATTCCTTCCACATGGAGGGTATCAGACAAAAAGAAAGTCTCCTATATGTGCTAGCTAAAGCAGCTGCAAAATCTATGGACAGCACTAAAATGTATATAGTTGTAGTATAAGGGATGTAAAACAGCATTCTTCTGATAAACTGTCTTGAAGTTAAAATTTAGTCCGATTTCTATAAACTTTACATTCTGAGAAAACAAATTGCATGATGCCAGGGTAAAAGAATGAAGGGTAAACAAGTCCACCTCTGCATATCAAGGCCCACTATAATCTTACAGAACAGCGGTTATTAACAAATGGAAATTCTGAGCTATAGTACAGTTTGGGAGAGGTAAGACAGAGAAATACTTGCGCAGCCCCCGTTGAACCTATCCATAAGTCATTAGACATTTTACCACATATGGAGTCTTCCGTGAAGGAACTTATAGTTCAAAATATTGATGAGACTAGGAACTTTCACAGTAACAAGTTTACACAGGAACAACACAGACCCCAAAATGAGGAATCTTTTAGAACAGTATGTAACATGGAGACCAGAAATGGTACCGCCTTTCAAAAACGGAGCCACACAGGAAGACGATAGAGGCCCCCAGAAGAAAAAAGTGATATATGTTAGAAGAATTGATGATTATGAAAGCAAACTAATAAAAGAGTATGATGGTGTAAGATTTACAGATACCCTTCATAAAGCATAACAAGCCTTGAATAAGCAGTGTTTCACTTGTTTTACTAGCAGATGCACAATTCAGAATGAGAGATGCATATCTAAGACGTCAAATCAGTGCACCATTATGTAATATGAAACTTCAGTGGTGCACCAGGAGACCTTGCAGGGTTTCACAATATTGGTCAGTCCTTTCAGTTGCTGTGTTACCTGAAAGTAAACAAAAGTTTATTACTGAGTTTAAAGTGTATTTTTCAATGCCAATTTGGTATAGGTGGTGGAGTTATTCATATGCGCAAGATGTTATTGATTTGAAATAAAAAGTAAACAAGAGATGTTTTGAGATGACAAGAAGGATTATGGGAACACCTCATTAATATAGAACTAACATCAAAGATGACAATCACCAGTCAGTACCTTTTTTACAGTTTTAGTGGTTGCTGCTGGTTGCAGTCATTGGGCACTTTGTTCCTTTTTTTTCTTTTGCTTACAAGGCAACCTGGGATGTTGCCTGGACCCACTGATACCATGTTTATGGCTTTGGAGAGTGTGAAAATGACCTGCTCCCTTGAGATAATAGGCTGAGGAATGGTGGCAAGTATACTTTGAGGATGACTGGAGGGGATGGGGGGGTGAGATTTGCTCCAAATCTGTCAGCTAATAGGTTGGCTATTACCACCAACTGAGTATGGGTGGTGTCATCCGGAACCGGTTCAGTGCATAGCTGGGTATTCCCTTTTAGATTTTGGACATAGTTAAAGAATGTCTTGTGATTATCCTTGGCTATGAAGGTTAGTTTTGCATTGTAATTAGCTTTGGAGGACTTGACAAGATCTCTAATTTGTTTTTTAAGCTAGAGTGGGATGTCTTACTCTCCTGAGTCAGTTCTATCTTGTTCTTGTTCATTAGTTTCTTTCTCTTTTTGTATATCCTGTTTATACTAGGGGTCCACCAGGGTGGCTTTTCTGCAGGACCTGTTTTTAACCTGATCAGGTACAAATAATTCTATACAACTGCTTAAGTGGATACACAGGGCATTGGTGTACACCTTGCATAAGAATCCATGTTACCTGTGTTCAAGGGGGATTTGAAACTTCTTATACCATCACTTAGTAAGGGGCAATCTGTCTCTGAAAAATTCTTAAACATTTTTGAGCTTGATGGGGTATCTGGTCTTATAATTACATCAAGCAAGTCTGATTTCTGGTCTGATCTTACCCGGAAGGACCTCACATGGGGGGGGGTGCAATGCTCTCCCATGTTATTGACTACAATGTCCAGGCTTTGCTGACTAACTCTTCCAGAGCATTTTCATTGGCAAAGTCCAAGAACCTCTGACCCAGCATGTTTGTGGTCATGTATGTTTCCCAGTCAATGGTAGGATAATTAAAATCACCCATGAGTACAGTGTCGGGCTGTATGGCAAGTGAGTGCAGAACGTCCAGGCATGCAGTATGCATTTCCTGGTTCATGATGGGGGACCTATAGCTAGCTATGATGTGGTAGGTGGCTTTACCTATAGTTAATTCGACATGGAGTAGCTCAAGAGAGTCATACTGGCTGACCATTCTCAAGGTGTACTTATCCTTAATGAAGATGGATACACCTCCTCCTCCTTTAGTTTTTTCATGCTCAGTTTGTGGTCTAAATATATGGAAGGCACTGTAGCCCTGCATGGCCAATGTGCTTTCCGTATCTTTGAACCATGTCTTGGTGACTGCACAGATGTCAGCATCTTCCAAAGTAAGGAGTGCTTCCAGGGAGTGCAGTTTCTTGTTTAGACTCCTAGAATTAAGCAGCAGTACCTTGAGTTTATCTAGATAGGATTATGTTATTTATTGGCATTTGTATACCAGGAAGGTCCACTGAGTCAAACAGACCCCAAGTTCAATGCAGACCTGGGGAGAAAATCTCTACATGAAACATATATAGAATACATAGTACATCAAGGCATACATTTTGAGTATATACAGGACCAATGCAGGAAAAGACTTCTAAACAGAACACTCAGGGTATATACAATACTTGATACATACTTAATAAAACTAATTACGATGTACACCACAACAGAAAAAAAGCCAGTGATATCTTAGTAGTTTTAATAAAAAGTCACAAATGCCCAAAGCAAACACAGTTCAGCTTGAATAAAGGTGGTATCCAAACACAGAAAAGCACAAATACAAGACTTGTAGTACAAAAGCACAAGAATTCATTTCTCTAGCGCCTCGGCTGTTTTAGCCTTTACAGAGTATATCTTTATCACATTTCCCCTTCTCATTAAATACTAATATTTGCAAGCAATCAAGTAAATATGTAAAATACATAAAATTAATTAAAGAAAACATATCCAATAACACTCCCTATTTAACCCTCTTGGAACCAGAGTACCAAATTTTAAAATCAAAGTAGATTACATTTTCCACAATTTCTTTTTCATATTTAAATAATTTCCATTTTTTTTACCTGTCCTAATATTGTGGCTTTTAAACCCTGTACATTACCATTATGAAAATTTCTAAAATGTGTTGGCACTGGGCTCTCTTCCTTCCCCTTTACTATACCTCTTAGATGTTCTTTTAACCTATCTTTGAAGCTTTTTTTTGCTTTCACCTATATATACTTTATCACAAGGGCATTGCAGCCCATACTATTCCTATGCTATCACAGGAATACATTCCAGTCAGAAAAAACTTTTTATCATTAATTTTTTCAAAGCTAGGTGTAATATACTTACAGCAGCTACACTTGCCACAAGGAAAGGTGCACTGTATTTTTAATTCCAAATTCCCTTCTTCTATAGGCAGTTAAAACCTGCCATGCACTATAAAGTCTCTGCTACTCCTACCCCTTGTATATGAAAAACAGAGAGGCTTGCTTGTTTACATTTTCAAATATTTGCTTTTTTCTAAGATACCCCAATAATATTTAACTATCTTCACCAATGATTCTGTGAAGATAGTATATTTTGTAACAAAAAACATGTTCTGCTCCTCTTGGTTCCTTATTCCTCCTATCTTCCAGTTCATTATAACTGACATATTTTTTTCTCTACTTTTGACTCTATCTATACTTGCCTCTACTACCTTTCCATCATAACCTCTATCAACAAACATTTTAGCTGCCTTATTAATTTCCATTTCACATCCTCTTTTGTCACTACATAATCTTTTTGATTCTAAGAAATTCTCCATACGGAATAGATCTAATTGTGTGTGTGTGTGTGTGTGGGGGGGGTGACAACATTTCCTTCAAATTTCCTATGTATTCTAGTTTTAATTCTTTCATTGTTGATTCCTATCAGTGTGATATCCAAAAATTTGACCTGTGACCCTTTTTGACTACCATCAAATTTAACATTGTAGTGGTTCCTGTGTAAATGTTGAACAAAAACTTCTACCTCTTCCCAACCCCCATCACAAATGAAAATTAAATCATCAATGAATCTATAATATGCCAATACATGGTTTTTGAAAAAATGGTTATTACGTATATATATATATATATATATATATATATATATATATATATATATATATATATATATTTATATATTTGTTCTCAAACTTCCCCATAAACAGGTTCGCATACATAGGGGCGAATCCTGCCCCCATAGCCATACCCTTTAACTGCTTGAATAACTCCCCATTGAACTCAAAAATATTGTGACTAAGGCAGAAATACACCAATTCTAAAATGTAATGTATTTTAGGGGTATCTTTCAAGAAAAAAAGTAGGGCTTCCATTCTATGCTCATGTTCAGTGTTAGTATATAGGCTAACTACATCCATAACTACAAAGAACATGTATGTTCTTCGACCATTTTCCAGTTTTTTATTTTAGCCAAAAAGTCAAAAGAAACTTTTATGTATGAGGTTAATTTTTCCACCTCTGTCCTTAAGTACGTATGTAGAAAGAATGCTACATTATGTGTAAAATAATCACTAGCTGATACAATGGGGCATCCTGGTGGGGCCAGCATACTTTTGTGTATCTTAGGGACACAAAAAAAGTATGCCATGGTGTTATCTTTAACTTCAGACTTCTTATACACATCTTCATGAGAGAAATACTTAAGTCTAAAACCCTTATTTAATAACTCCTTATACATGGCTACTGCATTCATATAACTTTCCATCCTTACTTATACATACACATTTTCATTTCTAAGATGTGTATAACACATTTTTAAATACTGTGTATAGTGGAGCACCACCAGCTTCCCCCTTTGTCAGATGGCTTAAAAGTAACTATTTTGACTCAATTTTTGCAAACTTAACCATTCATCTTTGCTCATATTAAACCTTATACTACTTCTATCATTACAAAATAACTCACACTCTTTTTCCACATTATATTGAAGTGCATTGGAAAATTGTTGAATAATTTCATCTTTAAAAAAAGGTATAAAAATCACTTTTATATAACACTTCTCCTGTGTTCAATTTACAATAAGCATCCCAGTCCTGATCTGATACACATGAATAAAAGCTAGCTTCAGTCGACTCACAATCACTATTAATGCTTATATCACATAACTCATTCACATTTTCTGCAAAGTGATACTTTAAATGTAGCTTTCTTACAAACCTGCAATTTTCACATTTTCAATTCATATCCCCTAGGTATCACCGTAGGGATGACTTTTAAACCTTTATTTAATACTGTGATATCTTCCATTGTTAATGCATACTTTGCCAGGTTTACAATATAGCTATTTTTACATTTTTGATCATTTTCAGTACCACTTGCCTTTTTTAAAAGTCCGTGAACAGGAGTATGATTCCCCATTACTGTCATGTCCACACTCCTGATTTCTCGTTCTCTTTCTGTTGTTATTTCCTGGCCCATGAAAAGTTTTATTCATATTGCCAGGATTTTTTACTTCAGGAAGCCTAGGAAAATGGTTTTCTTCTTCACTATCCCCATTGTAAAACGAAGATTCACTTCCAGCAGATGATACATAGCCATTCGTGTTATTCCTTCCTGTCTTACTTTGAAACCTAACTCACTGACGTCTCTTCCATGGATTGGTAGTGACTTTGAATGCTGAATTCATCACTTACAAGTCTCGGACCCAGGACCCTGTGCACTACAATCACAGCAGCATACTTTTATACTTTAAGAAAACGAACCCAAAACACAGAGATTTCGGTATCTCGATATTTAAAAGTAAAAAAAAAACCACAAATGAACTAAAATAAAGTGTTTGCAGAGAGGCAAGCCCCCCTGCACCCCCTACTTAAATATATCAACTCCGTGATCGCACTACAGTAAAGAGAATGCTAAGTGCGATAGGAGCATTACCATTCTCTTCACTGTAGCATGATCTCGGAGTTGGTATATTTAAGTAGGGGGTGTGGGGGTGAAGGGGGGCTTGCCCCCTGCAAACACTTTATTTTAGGTGTCTGTCTTTTTCCCCCCATTTTTAAATGTCAAGATACCAAAATCTCAATGTTATGGGTTTGTTTTTTTAAAACTCGAGATTTTGGCATTTAAAAGGTGACCCCTATATATATAAATATATATATATATATATATATATATATATATATATATATATATATATATATATATATATATATATATATATATATATATATATATATATATATATATATATAAACCAACCTCTTACTGCAAGACATCTGCAAAAAGCCTGACGAAGTGGGGGGATAAAGGGGAAACAATAGTGAAATCTTTGAAATATGGCTGTTATACACGTAGAGGTCTGCTAGAGTAGCAAGGTTTGATTTAACATATAATTCCTGATAAATTCCAGGTCTGAAACACAAATTAAATGCTGACATGAACCCAGTGATTTGTCAGAAACCCACAACTGTTATGGGGAACAGACCAAATATATGAGTCATGCATCTGGATAGCGTCTAGACATCTGGACAGTGAAGAGGTATGACTGCGGTCATGTAACAGTAGAGAAAAAACAGTGAGAGCTGCCAACCATTTCATCCAGCAGCTTCTGAACCACAGTAAGACCAACATGACAGTACCCCTAAGCAGCTCTGTGGAATTACCCATGTATTTCCAAATATATCATGGTTTACACAGATGGAACTGTAGGGAAAAGCAGATATTGGTGCGGAAATGGCCACCCACAACCATTTGCACCACAGTCCAACAACATACCAATACCCCAAATGACTCTAGAGTACAACAACTGTTTGAACAAACATATCCTGATTACTAGTCACACACTACCATGACATATACTGGCCCTACTCACAGTCTACTGGGAATCCTGAGGTGTTACAGAACATTTCTCAGTCTACCCGTACAAACATATATAATTGATAGACCACCAGCAACTGTAGCATCATGCACAGTCAGATAGAAAAGGATCTATGTCACTCACATCTGCTACTCTCCCTACTCAGCCCAAAAAACATTTACATACAACACTGCTACACAATCTTGGCAGTCTGTTAACAATGGCCAGACATATATAACTCAACTGTACAGATTTCCACAGAATGTCCAGGGTGTGGGCCATATTTATGGCCACTGCTGCATACCACTTCCAGGAGTCTGCTAAGTCACTGGGATGATATCAGGAATGCAGTCACTAATTAATGATATACCATACCTCTGAACCTCTTACTGCAAGACATCAGGACAAAGCATGACATATTTGAGGGGCAGAAAGAGGGACATATCTCACATAATGGTGTTACAGACTGAAAGAGTTGCTGGTGTTACTGGGTTTGTTGTAACATAGCATCCCTGAAGGATATGATGTCTGAAACACTAATGGATGTCAGCATTTACTGACTACAATGCTCATATTATCCTACTGATATCTCAAAAACAGATATTGTCAGAAGAACAGACCAAACATAACAGGCAAACCTCTGGGCAGTTTGTGGACATCTGGAAAGTTAAGAGGTATGTCAGAGACATATCACTGTCAGATATCAAATCACACAGAAAATGCATGTCCAGACAAACCCTGTTAATCTAGCAATCCTCTACGTGTATAACAGCAATACTTACTTACAATCTGTACCCAATTCTGGAGCTTTGTCCCCCATGTTGTTGGGCTGTCACAACATGTTTTGTCCTGAGAGGTATTTTCACCTACCGTCTGTGAAGCTGTAGCCTCCATACCTCCATAATGTCCTCCACACAAGCAAGGAAAGGGGCAAGGCCCACATGAAGGACTTCCTTATAGCACTGTGTTGCTATGGCATTGGCTAATGGAAATGCAACACAGCTACTCTGGATGCAAGTAGCAAGTGGGAGACATCAATTGTTGCACAGGCCATCACCTGCTCTTGAGCATTACCTACAAAAGGCAAGCTGCTGCCTATGCAACACAGGTCTGAACCCATCTACACAAAGACACACTGTGACTACACAAACCTAACCATTTGTATGATTCTGAGGAAACTCTTCAGCACTATAACAGGTATGCCAATCACATAAGCTTGTAATGGAATGCAGAAGGGGGGATGCAATAATGCCCAATAAAAAGTTAAACACTAGGTTGCAACAAGACCTGCTGGATGCACATGTTGCTGTCCAGCACCTATGGCCATTCCTGCTTGCCCTGTCTGCATTAACATGAATCACATTTCTGGCTGCTGAGTCAACCCAGCAAAAGTCAGCTCATGTATGACTACTACTGGAGTGTCTGTTGTCCAATACTGAGTGTGACACTGCTAGGCCAGCTACCTGGGATGTTGTACATATTCATATGTCACCTGTGAATGCTATTATGATACATATGCTTGTCCTACAAATGTAAGAGACTTATATAGGGTATGTGCATAGTACACAACAGGCACAGAAGTGTGTGTTGAACTGTATTTTATATACTGAGTCCATAACTGACAACTGTCTAGAGGTTTGCAGACTGACCACATGTCTGCCTCATAATTGTAGTCAATGCCTCATACAGTTGTGTATTGTCTGGCACATCACTGACAACCCATTAAAGACTGAAATCATAACATAATAGCATACATTTGATTGTCAGATATCATATCCTGTTGAGTAGACCTGCGAATGCGACACAGTCTTTGTTGGCAACTACATGTGTTTCAGCTAGATTCATAAAGTGACACTATTTTCTGGCCTTTGCCCACCAGTGTCATGTGCCTTTGTGCAGATTTCTTGCTCTAACAGGAGCTAGGTGTCTTAGCATGAAACCCATGTCAGTGCAGGTGTACCTTGTCCTGTAGGATGCTGACATTTGTGCAGTTACTGACACCTGCTTTGTAGCTGTGGAGCGCACACTAAAATTGCCAGGTTACTCATCCCATCATACATTTAGACCCCAAATGGAGGGCTGCAAAGCCACAGGAGATGAAGTGTTGAACATTATCATACACATACACACCTCTAGGCTGACCAATAACAGTATGATGCATGGGAGACATCCTGAGTGCAGTTGACAAAACACCTACTCAAATCATAGCTAGCTACAGACCTCCATCCATGACTATGGACACCCACCATACCAATTGAGAATTGCTGGAATCTGTCAGGATTCAATCATCTACCCTGTTCCTGGATGACTTCAACTACCCAACCATAGTGTGCAAGACCTATGCCACCTGAACATGAATGCACAGCGATTCCTTGGCTTTGTCAATAGCAATGCAGTGGATCTGCCAGTCAACACTCCTACAACAGGTGGAAATATCCTGTACCTGGTCCTAACCAACATGAGTAGCCACTGTAGCACTCCTACAGTGTCATCCTCCTTGGTAAGATCTGACCACATAGCCATCACTGTTCAGGTCACCATCTCCCCTGCCCCCCTTGTCAGGGTCAAACAAAATTAACTTTACACAAATGACTATAAGTCTCCTCAGAGCAGGTAGAAATAGCTTTACAGCCAACTTCCCATCAGTTGGAACTAGCAGTAGTGTCCAGGCTCACACCACAATACTATGTGGGCACCTATATAGCTTTATGGACTCAGCAATAACTGACAGGACAACATCATCTCCCTCAAGGTAGGGTAAACATCCATGGTGGACAGCAGCAATACACAAATACCATAATAACTGGAAATAATTGCTGGACAAGGCCAAGAAGGAACATGTACCTTATTGGAAGCAATGTCACCTTGGTCTGCACAAGCAAATAAGGTCACAGGTGAATTACCCTAAGGCTTTGAGTGCAAATTGGACACATCCACCAAGGCCAATGACTAGACCTTTCACACATGTGCCTGCAATCACAGAGGCAACACACAAATCTGCTTTGTAGTGGTGGTGAATAACACCACGTACACATATGGCATAGATATAGGCAACTGGCTGCAGACAGGTGAAGTGTACATATCACCCCCTGTTCCCCCATTGGTACACATGTGCATGCACAGCACCTGCCCCCTCCCCTCATCATCAGGAAGCAGATCTGTAATGCCCTTTCAAAGGTAATACACAGAAGTCTCCATAGGCCTGATACCATCCCTGGCTGCATCCTACATGAACACAGGCATGGGCTTTCAGATCCATTCTGCAGTGTAGTCATCCAAAGTCGGAGCACTGGTGTCATCCCATCTGCACAGAGGACAGCCACTGTCATCCCTATACACAAAGGCAGAGCAATCCATTGACCCAGCCAATCATATGCACATCAGCCTAGCTAGCCTGCTCTGCAAGGGCATGGAAAGCAATATAAAGGAGATTATGAACAGGGACATCTGTGACATCAAAATGCCTGAGCCTACAAAGTATGGTATTGTCAAAGGGAGATATGGCCTGTTAAACCTGGTTAGCCTCTCTGAAGTGGTCAACAAACACAAGGAAGAGAGGAAGATGGTGAAAATTCCTACCTTCACCTAGCCCAATTCTCTCACAATAATTCCCATGTGGCCAGGATACATATGCCTACACAGCTAGGCATCAGCCTGTATATAAGCAGATGGGTAGCTAACTCACCCAATGATAGTACCTACTCGGTCAAAGTGGTGGAACCCACCTTTAGTAGTACTCCAAGGATTGGTCTGGGGGCCTCTACTGTTTGAGATATATGTATCTGAGGTACAGGACAGCAGCAGTGGTCTGTGGCTGACCAGGTGTAGATGCTTGCAAGCTGGCCACTGTCTTACATTCCACTACTGATGTGAGCATCTCCCAAGAGGCCCTCACCCAATTAATGACTGGTGCAAGAAGCATTTTCGCAAACTGAATACCAGGAGAGGCATCATTCTCCCTGCTGTGGTAGATGTCATCCACACTAATTATGACAGTAATAATGTACTGAGCATGCAATCAGGTGTGAGATGACTTGTGCACCAACGTTACTAGCAACCTGACAGTTTCCCACCTTGTGGGCATCATTGTACAGAAGGCTGTCTACATGGCCTACCTCACAAATACGGGTATGTCATCCAGGAACCAGGAGACCACAACATCCCTGTACTCCACCATTATCAGATGCATTACCAAGTACAATGGCTCCTTCAGCATGTACCTTGCCAAGCAAATGCAGCAATTGCAGAGACCACAGAGGTTCCTGACCAGACAAATCCAGGGTCTGTAATACCTATCCAGTACAGGTAGGCTGAATGTCCTGTCCCTGTACTCAGTCTCATACAGATTGATCATATGCGACCCATGTCTGGCATACAAGGCCATTTCCAAACCAGCATTGGTGGCATTTCTGCATATCTGTAAAACAAACACCACTCATGCATAACACATGCAAGACCTTCACCTGGTTTGTGACATGTACAGTACTTGTTGGTGGGATAGTGTAGTGTCCAATACAATACACCGTAAAATACACTCCCTCTCCATGTCTAGCAGAGTAAATGTATAGTCCTCTTGAAGAAGAAGAAGCTGGACAACTGCATGGGAAATGGATGGGACACCTCTGGGATCCCAAGGGTGTACCAGCTGGACAGGGGAAACAGATGCTGGCTTGGAAGGGACATGGGCGAAAGTCTGGGCCAGGCTTATGAGGGCATCAGGGCCAAAAGTCTGGTATCATCTTATGAGGCTATGCACCTAGTACTTGACGTTTCCTGCATGTATTGCAGACTGTCCTGCAATGTTGTCTGAAATGAATCCCTGTGAGTCTGAACTGTGTAGGTACTGCAATGATAGTGTATAGTCTTGTCCCTTCATCATTTATCATCACATATCATTACACTTTGTCATTGTTTGTTGTCTGTATAGCAGTAAGTTAGCTCTTACAGTACATGTATATGCACTTGGTGACACTGTATAGATCACTCCAATAGGCTTGGTCTTGGCCACAATTATCATTCTGCTACTAGGACCATCACACAGTAGGATTTGTCACCCTTTGTTGTGGGCCTTACTGTAGCAGTGAAAGAAATGGGTTGCAACAGGCAGAACTACTGTAAGGTCTGCACTGAAGGGCCCATATGTGTCACAGCTAGACCAGACTGTTCCAGGAGTGTGTGTGTGTGTGTGTGTGTGTGTGTGTGTGTGTGTGTGTGTGTGTGTGTGTGTGTGTGTGTGTGTGTGTGTGTGTGTGTGTGTGTGTGTGTGTGTGTGTGTGTGTGTGTGTGTGTGTATCAGCAAACATAATACTGCAGGGTATTAATTCACATATGTTGTCTTCCCCTCACAGGTGAACACAGGGATTGGTGTCCCTCCCTCTCACAACCTGATGTCAGTGTCCTAGCAGATTCCCATGATGATGGTGGCCATAGTGAGGCACGGGTGGCATTTTGTTGCCTGAATCTGTGCCGTTGTTTGGTATCCCACTTTCACCCACCATGTCCCCTCACAAAGTCAGTATGCCCACACATACCCAGTCCCCAGAAGCCATGGATAATGGACAGGTTAAGGGTGGTGGCATGGAACAGGCTAGTGTGTTGAGTATGGCGAGAATGAGTGTAGACACCAGCCATAGGCCAAAAGAAGGAGAAGTCACACACAGGCAAATGGACAGGGGTGCTCGACAGAGGACTGCTGCCCATCAATTCCCTATTGCAAGTGCTACAGCAGGTGTCATCAGATGCATGTTACAGTCCATCATGGAGGCACAGGTGCGTACTGACTGCAACAGCAGGCATATGCTCAGGGTCATGAATGCAGTGCTCCCTGCCATGAGTGATGGCCTCCATGGCATTTGTGATGCCATACATCATTTTCCCGATATTGTGGATAGACAGTGGGGTGAGACATTGTCACTGCTCAACCATGCAATGTCTGTGCTTGAGCATGTGGTAGGAGTAGGGTTTTGGCCAGGTGGACGTAGGCCAGCAACATGATCAGATGTGAGCCCACATGACCATGCACATTCACAGTCCCTTAGTGGCAGTACCAACTGCACTACCAAAGGGAGGGTGCTGTCCACACAACACAGGAGCAGGCCATAGGCATGTTGTCCCGGCTAGTACCATCAGGAATGTGGATCCAGCAGACAGAAGTCACCATTAGGGAGTAGTACTGCATCTGTCCTTGGGCCTGGCAGTGCCAGTGATACTCCTGGCAGAACCAGTTGCTGCTTCCTTGCCGGGCGACAGTGAACCATACATCCTGCCATGTACAGTCGACGGCTGTCCAACATAGCCCTGTGACAGGCATCCACATCACTTGGTAGTGTGCAGACAAACAAGGGCACATCCCTATAACAGGCCAGTTACCACCAGACATGCACATCTCCTCTGCATGGACCTGTTGAACATCACCCCCCAGACACACACACACATACACACATGATGTCAGTCATATGGCCGAGCTTAGGCCTCTGGTAATCCAACACCACATTCTGTGCATGTGATGATACTAGTGCCACAACCCTGTTATCCATACCATCGATGCACAGACATGCTCATATGGGGTCTGATGCACAGGGTGACTATAGTACAGTGTAGCAATGTCATGCTTTGTAAGGAGCTGTCTGCTGGCAGTAGTTATGAGTACACAGTGAGGTGTATGTACCTTGTTAGCCATGATGCATTATTGCTGTTAGTACTGTTGACTGACTGTAGTGTCACGTACTGTATTCTGGTTATGTTCCAAGGGTGTGTGTGTCTGCAGGGTGTGGGCCTGCTGACAGTAGCAATGATGAGTAAGGTGGAGTGGAAACACAGTGACCTTTTCATAGCCAAGGTACAGTTGTACATGTACATTTTTACCAGGTGTGTTTACATGCAACAGTGTGTGAGGGGCAATTGTGGCAGACAGTGTGACCTTGCATACATACCCTTGACACAGCCACCTAGCCTTCATACATGTCACTTGAGTGTTCTGTAGGACTGCAAGCTCACACATACAGAGGAGGTTACTTGAGTATTGGCACTTGGTACCTCACAAGCTTAGCCATTACTTTAACTGCAACAGATTCAGCTATCAGCACTTGTTGCTCCTGCCATGTTTGTCACATCCACTCAACCATCATACAGTTGATGAGGGTATGCTTGGTACTGTGTATGACAGGTTTGGGGTATGTATTCCTGACACAGGTCAGCCTGTGTTAGTCTAACCTGACAATCACCAGCATGTGTGTCTGCTATATCATATGCATGTCTGGCCTGTCATGCTGGTAGGGCACACAGAGTCATAGTCCTGTACATGGGGCAGCTGATGAGGGGCTGAGCACAGCCCCTACTTGGACAGTCTTACAAATGATAGCGCTAAATACATAACACAGATAGCACAGTGGTACTGTAGTGTGGCAGTGTCTGCCACTACTATTGAAGTGGGTGACAATTGCAGCGGCTGTTAGGATTGCCAGTGGTGGGTTCAGAGGCCCTTAACATGTTAGAGCCATCTGACACACTCACACACACACACACACACACACACACACACACACACACACACACACACACACACATGCACACCACTGCTTAGGGACATGCATTGAGACACCACATGCACATGGAAGGGACACTTATCAGAGTAGATGACCTACCCATCTATTAATGTACAATACACAGTGAGATGACCATTGCACCACAGTGGTTTGGTGTTAGAAAATGTGTAACTGTGCCTGTACCATGGATGACATCTGTATGGGCTGACACTAGGTTGGCAATGGGGGAGTTTGCAGGGTGGAAGAGGTACACAAAATGGTATAGCCATCACATACACACACTGAAGACAACCGCAGGGGCTGTGCATACAGAAACACATACACAGTTGCCAATAGACATATTAGTAACCCTACATATCCACTTGTATGTACTATAGTGCTGTGTACACCTGACATGCTCCTCATAGATTATGTGCCTGGGAAATAGCACACAACCTCTTACAACAGGTAATTTAGTGAATGCCTTCATGGATGGTGGGATAACCCACCAGACATAGTGATTGTTCTGGTCTACTGTTCCTACAAATCTACACAAGTGATAGAGTGACAGACTTTGTATCAACATAATGTGTCAGTCAGGTATGATGTCTGATGCTGGCATGTGTGTCAGTACAGTAACTGTGACATATTTGGCATTGGTATCACAGGACTGCTCATCCCATGTACATCTGTACAGGTGACTGGTATAGGCAGTATAGTGTTACATAGTGCATGTAAGGCAGATGCCATTAACAGGGTCTTTAAAGTAATGTCATGTGTAGCGGGTCAACAAGCCTTAAAATGGTATAACCTACACACACAACAATCACAGGGGATATGCTTCCCATGCACTACTATAGTTGTCGATATTGAGCCTATTATTGCACACACCACTCAGCTTAGAGGGCTAACAAGTGTATACAGGTACATCTAAGGTGAATGACATCAGCAGGCCTTGTAAACTAGGGCATTGGGACATGTACTTGGTGGTACACACCTCAGAATGGTATAACCCACACCCCCAGATGATATGATTCTCACCCAAACACACACAGGGATGATGTGAGTCACACACACACACACACACATACACACACACAGTATCACAGTTGCCAGTGTTGAATTTAGAGCCCCTACCTATCTAGTTATGTGTACTACAGTTTTACACAGCTATCACATGCACCACAGAGCTTAGAGGACTAAACAGTGTCACAAGATATATCTAAGGTGATTACATCAAGAGCCCTTGTAACGTATGGTAATGGGAAATGTACTAGGTGGGAGGGGCATCAAAATACATTACCCTACAAAGATTCACACTTACAAGCACCTTCACACACACCCATTTGGCACAACTGAGTGTAGAACCCCTGCCTATTTAGTTATCTGTACTATACTGTTACTTAGTTATTACATGCAAAATGGAGCTTATAAGGCCGAGTGCTGTCCAAAGGTACTTCTAAGGGCAATGACATCAGCAGGACTGCTAAAGTAAGGCACTGAAAAGTGTTGTGGATGGGAAAGTCCTCAAAATACTTCTGCCTAAAAACATATGCACTTACAAATTCTTGCATATACACTTATACACACACATTTGTCAGACTTGAGAATAGAACCTCTGCCTATTTAGTTATTCATACTACAGTAGCATGTAGTTATTGCATGTACTACAAAGCTTACAGGGCTGACAACAGTACAAAGGTACTTCTAAGGTGAATGACAGCATGACTGCTAAATTCGGGGACTGGGATGTGTACTGGGTGTGTAAGTCCTCAAAATACTTCAACCTACAAACTTACAAACTCTTGTACATACATTTATATACACACATTTGCCAGACCTAAGAATATAACACCTGCCTATTGAGTTATTTGTGCTATAGTGTTACGCAGTTATCACACACACTACAGAGCTAACAGGGCTGACAAGTGCCCAAAGGTGCTTCTAAGATGAATGACATCAGTAGGACTGCTAAAGTTGGACACTGGGATAGTCCTCATAATATTTCAGCCTACAAACATACATACATTTGCCAGAACTGGAAATAGAACCCCTTCCTGTCTAGTAATTTGTACTATACTGTTCATAAGTGTGTACTAGGCTAATAGCCCTGGGGCCTTTACAAGACTAGCACATAGGATTACCCTGGCATCATGCCACCTGATCTTAGTTCCCAATACCTTTGTTGAGTAGAGCCACTGGAGTGATCCCCGGGGTGAATTTTTCTATTTCCCATCCACTCATCAAGATTTCTCTTGAAGAGTGCCAGTGAAGTGCTCTATTTGACACGTATGGGAAATCTATTCCATAGCATAGACAGTCTCTGGGTTATGAACCTGTCACTCCAGCATGTCCTAATGATTGCAGTAATGAGGTTGAGGTCTCTGGAGCATGTGGTGTGGAGGGATTGGGATTTCCTTAGATATAGCATTTCTAACAGAGCTGGGTCAGACATAGCTTTGTAAGTCAAACAGAGATTGCCTCTAAGTATGCGATATGAGACAGAGAATAGTTGGAGTTTTTTGAGTCTGTCCATATAGGACAAGTGTTTAAGGTCTAGGGTCCTCTTTGTGAGGTACATTTGCAGCCTCTCCAGTTGTTGCAGGTGTCTAGTGAGGTACATGCCAAATGGGGCATTGTACTAGATGATTGGCCTAATGAGGGAAGAATAGAGGGCAACAATGGCCTCTTTCTTCCTGGATTAAAAATCCTTAGTAATGAGATGTGCCAAATAGAAGGACTTTATGACCACAGTGGCAATGTGGTGGTCAGAAGAGAGGTTGCTGTCCACCTGTGTTCCCAGATCTCTTTTAACCCCATCTGTGTTCAGTAGACTACCATTGATGTTGTAATTTACGGGAACTGGGTGGGTGACAACATGTTTTTTGGCATTGAGCTTAAGGCCATGGTTCTCACACCAGTCATTGGTATCAGTCAGGCCTTTCTGTAGGATGTCAACATCACTTGGGGAGTTAATAATAGTTCCCAACTTGCAATTGTCTGTGAACTTTGTCAGCCAGAGTCCCTATGTTTTGGCCTGGTCTTCAGAGAAGTAGATACCAAACAGGAGAGGACCCAGGACCAAACCCTGTGGGACTCCACTCGTGACTGCTCAGCAGTCTGACTTGGAGTCAGCTACTTTTACGCTGTGGGTTCTACCTGTGAGCTAGTTTGCAACCCACCTAGTGATATAGGGGTTGATGCTTAGTTTAGTGAGGTTTTCTATGATTCCTGAGTGGGAAATGGTATCAAAGGCCTTGGCCAGATCAAGGTAAGCTGTATGAACCACCTTGCCTTCATCCACAGCTCCGGTGACTGACTCAAAAAAGTTGACCAGGTTAAGCAGGCATGTTCTACCCTTCACAAAACCAAACCGTGTAGGATCCAGAGTTTGGAGATTCCCTATATCCTTGTTTATTAGGTCCATGATGATGCATTCCATAGTTTTGCTAATCAGACTCGTCAGGTTAATGGGGCAATAGTTCCCAGGGTCCGTAGTCACTCCTTTGTGGAGAGGGATAACAGTAGCAGTGTGCCATTTGGTAGGGACAAAGCCTGAGGTGAGGCTGTGATTGAACAGGGCATACAGGTGAAGTGCCAGTTCACTCTGTAGTTCATGTACAACACAGTCAGGGATATTGTCAGGTTCCATAGAAGCTGTATTCTAGGCCTTGGACAGTGCTGTTTCAACCTGTGCAGCAGTAGTACTGGGTGCCTGGCAATCTACTGGTATTGTGATTGGTCCTTTGGGGAGGTGAAGCTGGCACTGAATCTGTTGGCCAGTATATTGGCAATATCTGTTGGCCTGGGATAGCAGGTGCCAATGTGCAGTAGCTCAGAGCAATTCTGGGTATTGCCATGTAGATTCTTTACATAACTGCAGAAGACCTTGTGGTTGTCTTAACTATATGCTGTAATTCTGTTTTCATAGCTAGCTTTAGAGGATTTGATGAGGGATCGTAACTTTTTGTTGAGACTGATAAGGGAGTTTTTCCAGTCTTGGGACTTCACCTTATTCCACATCAGTTTCCTCCTTCTGTTGTAGAGTTTGTTTATGGCAGGGGACCACCAGATTGACTTCCTTTTTTTGGAGGAGAGCATCTTGGTTCTATTGGGTATGGCAAGAGCCATGCATTTGTGTATGTGTGCTTACAGTGCATTGCTGTGTGATTCGGCAGTCATGCAACTATTCTCCATTTGCATGGGTACCGTGAAGTTAGCCACCTTTGTTTTTAGGAACCCAAAGTCAGCTTTGGAGAAGTTTTTCATGGTGGTTACCTTTGTGGGGGAGGGTGTGGATTTTCAAGGTGATTAGTTTGTGGTCGGATCTAACCATGGAGGAGCTGACTATTGTTGTAGAGCAATGGTCGCCCATGTTAGTAATGACCAGCTCAAGGATGTTGCTACCTCTAGTAGGGGTAAGAACGAGCTGGTCAAGGGGATTGGAATTAATGAATTGCAGGAAACATTGGGCAAGTGCATTGGTACATTTGTAGCTTTCCCAGTTAATGGAGGTGTAGTTTAAGTCGCCCTGTATGAGAATGTTAAGTTGAATGCTAATATTCTGCAGGGTGCTCAGGAATGTGGAGTGTGAGTCTTGCGACATGGGTGGGGACTTATAGCAGCTACGACCTAAATCGATGTCTTACCCAATGTTAGCTGCACCTGAAGTACCTCTGATGCGTTATGTTGGGTTACCAGTCTGGAGGTGTGTGCATCCTTTATGAATATGGAAACACCACTGCCTTTGAAGCTTTGGTCCACGTTCTGGGGCCGAAAGGTGTGGAATGAGTTATAGCCTGGTAGTGCATGGGTGGTTTCTGCTGCCTTGAACCAGGTCTCTGCTACAGCACAAATGTCGATGTTCTCCATTTTAAGGAGTGCTTTGAGTGAGTGCATTTTGAGATTTAGACTTCTAGCATTGAGCAGCATGACCCTCAGATTGCATTTGTTTGTAGCTGTTACAGTGGTAATTTGGTCTTTGGAACACCACCTAAAAAAGGCACTATAGGGGTAGCAGGAGCCTTGCTCAGTATCCAGAAGCCCAGGGGTGACAGATGCAGGTCATCTCTGGCAAAGCATCGAGGTCTGTCAATCATGTCATCCCAGGCAAACAGATACCGGATCCCCTTAGAATGACACAAGAAACTTAGCCAATTGTTGAAATCAATCATTTTCTGCTTGTACTGTGGTATCATTCTGGGTAATGGTAGGATGCTGCTCAGGACTAGGGTCATTCCTGCCTGGGCTACATAATCCGAGAGCTCCTCCATGTCTCTTTTCATGTAGTCCAGGGAGGTATGTCTCAGGTCATTCACACCCACATGTACAATGACAGAGTCATATTTGTACCTGTTGTTGAGGGACCTGAGTGCATGCTTTATGTGGCAGATCCTGGCAATGGATAGGTAGCTGATTGTTACTTTCTCCTTATTCAACATAGTGATGGGACATCAGTGTGCCTCACTATCGAGTCACTTATGACTAGTGTGTTGGGCAAGCTGTTTTGCCTTAGAGGCTTTGTTGAGTGGCACACTGTTTAGGAGAGTTATGTGTCTCATGATTAGTGTTGTGTTGTGGTGGTCAAGTGCATTTCTGCCTTGGAGGTCTCTGCTGTTTGGGTAGAGTTTTATTGAGAGCCTCTGTGAAGGTGGGTGTGTGGTTTGTGTTTTTATGCAACGGCAATGCTGGTGTGTGTTCTGGAGGGCTATGCATTCCATGTGGTGTGGTGCAAGTGTTGACCTTCTCCTCTTGACCAGCTATTCCAGTCTTGGCTGGAGAGTGTGTGGCTTCCAATTTGGATATAAAAATGCATCTTTCACAAGTCTGAGTGTTGGGAGGTAAGAGGAGAGAGTTGTCAGTGTACATGAGGCAGTTGCTACATTGCCTCAGGATACCCAAGTTCATCAGGTTAATAGGAGATAGCACAGGGAACTGATCTTTAGACATGCCTGGAGGGGTGGGCATTAATAATACGTACTGGAGCTGTTTTCTTGTAAAGCATTTAGTGCTGGTAGCACTTTTGTGTGCTACAATAATTGCTACAAGAAGTCTGGTAAAGTGCTAGACTAATAAGCTAGTAAAAGTGCAGGAGAGGAGAGAACTAGCAGATCTAAGGGAAAAATTGAAGAGCAGACCTTGGCACTACTCAGAAGCTTACAAACAGTCCTGGATACAGCAAATCTGTATCTGGACTAGACTAGTTACAGGAAAGGTGGGAAACAAGCACAAACATGGGCTTTTAAATCAGAAAGGTGAAAGAGATGGAAAAACTGCCCAAATGGCCAATAAACTACAATTTCTGGGCCAGAAATTGTACATAGTTATTACATGCACCACGGAGTTTATAGGGCTGGTGCTGTGCAAATATACTTCTAAGGGGAATGACATCAGCAGGACTGCTAAAGTAGGACACTCAGAAGTGTTGTGAGTGGGAAAGTCCTCAAAATACATCATCCTATAAACATACACACTTACACACACATTTTCCAGAACTGGGAACAGAACTCTTGCTTATCTAGTTATTTGTATGATACTGTTACATAGTGATTGCATGTGCCGCAGAGCTTATAGGGCTGGGGCGGTGCAAAGGTGCTTCTAAGGGGACTGACATCAGCAGGACTGCTAAAGTGGGGCACTGGAAAGTGTACTGTGTAGGAATGGCCTAAAACTGTTTCACCTACAAACAAACACACACACACACACACACACACACACACACGCACACACCCACACACACACACAGTTACATTTTCCAGGATTGAGATTAGAGCCCTTACTTATCTAGTTATTTGGACTGTAGTGTTACACAGTTATCACATGTGCTACAGAGCTTATAAGGCTGACAGGTGTCCAATGGTACTTCTAATGTGAATGACAGCAGCAGGTCTTGTGAGGTAGGACAATGGGAAGTGCACTGAGTGGGAACAGCCTCCTAGTACTTAGACCTACAGATACACACACACACACACACACACACACACACACACACACACACACACACACACACACACACAGGCAGGTGATGTGATATTATAACCTCCACCTCAGTACTATTACACAATGGAGCTTGCCTTTATGCTGTCACATGCGACTGGTTACAACCGGTATGCCACTGTCCGCAGCAGGATATCACTCTATGCCATTCAGGGTATCCATGTGTGTGTGACTCACTCTATGTGTGTCCCCCTGTCTCTCACTCTCTCTCTCTAGCACTCTCTGCTTCTCTCTTCCCCACATTTATGTGCGTGTATGCTTGACATATTATCTGTTGCCCATATATATGTCTGTGTATCACACAAAACAGATGTAGATATATCACATATCGGCCACCTACAGCTAGCTGAGGGCAATCCTGTCTGATGGGTGTGTGTAGGAACAGTTAAGATGTACATAGCTGTCCGTATGCAAAGACGTATATGCACAATACAGTTATATAGTCCGATGTGGGTTCCAACATGGTCTGTGATTCTCTAAGTGTGGGAGCATGCCCAGTGTGACCTTCTATAGTGAGAATGGGACTCCATTCCAGAGATAGGTGTACTCCAGTCCTGGGTTTTGTGTACTACAGCCATACCTCTCAAAAGTAAACAGGACTTTCCTAGAGCTACTGAGTTTGTTTTAGCAGACATTTTCTTACATATCTGAAGTCTGACACTGCAATGTATTGTGTCATTACCTAGTGACAGACATCCTCAGACCATCACAGTGCTTTACCAGAGGAATACAAGATGTATGATGCACAGACCAATATTATGAGCTGGACTATATACATTCCTGCCCAAAAAGGCCAGTTGAGAGGTGTGGCTACAGCCGGTTGACTGATGAAGCTGTGTAAACAGTCCAGCAACTTGATGATATACTGGCTGAGTATCTCCTACTTGTGTGGTATTCTTCTTACCTGAAAAATCATATCCTGGTTTGGCCATATCTCTCAACTGTACATATTTTGGCAGAATGTCCAGGTGTTTGTCTAGAAGTTTTGTCCAGTCTACATAAACTTGTGTTTTTATGGCAAGTTAGTTGCATATGATTGAAGACTGACATTACAAAATAATGACAGACATTAGTGTTTCAGACTTCATAAACTTCAGACAATTCTGCTAATGCAAAACCCCTTATCCTACCAACTTTCTCAGTATGTAAAGGCAATATTTACAACACATGCCTATCATTGTGTCTTTGTCCCACTTTTATTTATGACCTTGTCCAGATGTCTTGCTGTCAGAGGGTAGGAGGTATTGGTGTGGGTACAGAGGGCATTCTACTGTGCAGAAATGTCCATTATATGTGTAGTATATTCCACATAGCACTGTGACTTCCAGGTATGTCAGTGGCAGAGCATTACAGAGTAATGTGGTGAACCACTGACAGACAGATGTGTATAGGTTGATAGGTTGTTATGATGTTAGTAGGGTATTGGCCCTGAAGCCCTTATAATCCATGCAGACAAGAGTGTAGCCCATGTTACAACATGTCAACACACAGAGCCCCTGTTCAGCAGGGACACAGGTGGGATCACAGTTTCCCATGCAGTTATACAGGGAACACATCACTAAGAGTATTGAGGCACTTGGCTTACTGACAGGGAGTGTACTCCACACATGGGGTAGTGTGTGGTAGATGTATCTGTCACACCAACAAGCCATACTGATATCACAGCCCAGGTTGATGGTGCGCCTACAGGTTCCTGGAGTGGGCCTTGAGTTCCAGATGTACAACAGTCCCATCAAGGCAGGGTCTGGATAGCTTTGTATGCCAGACAGGGGTCACATCAGCAGAGTCTGTATTGAACAGGGTAGTGGGACAGTGCTGTTAGCCTATCTGTGTAGGGTAGGTGTTTGGGGTTTGGAATAAGGCCTTAGTGTTTGCAAGACCTTGGTGTGTGTAGTCTACATGGTCTGTGGTGTGTAGGTTTGTGGGGTTCTCATGTGATTTTACCTCTGAGGTGTCCATTGTTTGGGTTTTGTTACTCCACTTACATGGGTGTCTGTTGTGTATTTGCAGGTAATGTTTACTGACTCCTTACAAGGCATGGCACCTATGTTACTGCACAATCTGTTGTGGTGTGCACATTCTCCATTTGTCTGGCCAGTGATTCCCCTTCCCCTTATGTGTGTCTCTATGTCCTTCTGTAGTCCAGTCACAGGCTTTGACCACAGTGGCTGCTGTTATGTATTTGTAAGTCTGATGTGGGCTGGGTACATGCCGTTACATTGCACACAGGCTTGTGCACTTCATACCCCTGAATGTAGCTATTTAGCAGGTTGTCCATTATTGCACCACTCCATTTGCTCTAGTCCTTAGATGATTTGTGTTGCTATATGTTATTATAAGGCTATACATGGGCCTAGCTGTCATACCATCACAGACTGACATCTGCACAGGCCCAAATATGACATTCAGTCAAAGGTCCATAGGTTCATAGGTTCATAGGAAAGTACTAGGCTATTATCCCTAGGTCCTATATAAGCCTAGCCAAAAAGGTACCCTGCCTTTTGCCACCCAAGAAAATTATTTTCCTGTGCCCCTGTCGAGCAGAACCACAGAAGTGATCCCTGGGGTGAATTTCCTATTTCCCATCCAATCATCAAGATTTTTCTTGAAGAGTGCTAATGAGGAGCTCTGTTTGACATAGATAGGTAGTCTGTTCCAGAGTATGGGAAGTCTCTGGGACAGGAATCTATCCCTCCAGCATGTTCTGTTTATTGTGGTGACAAGGTTTAGGTCCCTAGAGCATGTAGCTTGGAGGGATTGGGATTTCTTTAAGTGGAGCATGTCCAACAGCTCTGGGTTTGACAAAGATTTGTATGTTAGGCAGAGATCGCCTCTGAGTAGGCGATATGCGATGGAGTAAAGCTGGAATTTTTTGAGACAGTCTGCGTAGGGCATCTGTTTGAGGCCAGTAATCCTCTTTGTGAGGTATTTCTGTGGCCTTTCCAGTTGTTGTAGATGTCTTGTGAGGTACATACAAAAAGGGGCATTGTATTCTATAATGGGTCTAATGAGTGATGAGTAAAGGGGAACAATGGCCTCTTTTTTTCTGGATGAGAAACCTTTTGTGATGAGTTGAGCCACGTAGAAGGATTTCCTGACCACTGTGGCAATGCGCTTATCAAAGGAGAGACTACTGTCCACCTGTGTCCCAAGGTCTCTTATCACACATTTGGCATTAAGTAGACTACCACTTATGTGGTAGTTCATGGGTACAGAGTTTGTACCAAAGGGGATGACAATACACTTTTTGGCATTGAGCTTCAGGCCATGGCTTTGACACCAGGCATCTGTCTCAGTGAGGCCCTTTTGTAGTATGTCCACATCGTTAGGAGTTTCGATTATGGGTCCTAGTTTGCAGTCATCTGCAAACATTGTTAGCCAAAGACCTTCTGTGTTAGCCTGTACTTCAGAGAAGTAGATACCAAACAGGAGAGGACCCAGGACTGAACCCTGTGGTACTCCACTTGTCACTCGTCTAACGTTGGATTTGGATTCTGCTACTTTCACAGTGCGGGTTCTGTCCATGAACCAGTTGGCAACCCATCTTCTGACATAGGGATTTATACCTAGTTTAGTGAGCTTATCTATAATTCCCAGAATGGGGGATGGTGTCGAAAGCCTTGGCGAGATCTAGATAAGCTGTGTGAACCACCTTACCCTCATCTATGGCTTTGGTGACTACTTCAAAGAAGTCAATCAGGTTTAGGAGACATGATCTGCCTTTTAAAAACCCAAACTGGGTAGGGTCCAGAGTTTTGAGATTACCAATGTCTTTGTTTATTAGTTCCATGATGATACGTTCCATGGCCTTGCAGACCAGGCTTGTCAGGCTAATGGGGCGGTAGTTTCTGGGGTCCGTCTTGACTCCCCCTTTGAGGAGTGGGATAACCATCATGGTGCACCATTCAGTGAGCACAAAGCCTGAGGTGAGGCTGTTATTGGACATGGTACTTGGGTAGGGTGCCAGTTCATTCTGTAGTTCATGTAGAACGCAGCCTGGGATATTGTCAGGTCCCATGGATGCTGTGTTCTTGGCTTTGGAGAGTGTGTTTTTACCTGTGCAGCCATGATTACAGGAACATTGCATTCTTCCGGTATAGAGATGGGCCCTCTAGTGGGTGAGAGGGGGGGTACAGTTAGCACTGAACCTATCTGCCAGGATGTTGGCAATATCAGTTGGTTCAGTATATTTACTGCCATTGTGCTGTAACTCAGAGCAGATCTGAGTGTTGCCATTGAGATTCTTGACATAGCTATAGAATGCTTTGTGGTTGTCTTTAGAGTCAGTGGCAATTTTGTTTTCGTAACTAGCTTTGGAGGATTTTATGAGGGATCTCAGCTTCTTACTGAGGTTGACCAGGGAGTTTCTCCAGTCATGGGATTTTGCACATTTTTGCAACAGTTTCTTTCTTCTGTTGTAGAGTTTGTTTATGGCAGAGGACCACCAGATTGGCTTTCTTTTTTGGAGGATAGCATCATGGTTCTATTAGGGATAGCATAATCCATGCACTCGTGCAAGTGCTTATAAAGTGCATTTGTGTAGGATTCAGCAGTCATACCTCTATTGTTCATCTGCATGGGTGTCATGAAGTTTGCCACTTCTGTCTTAAGAAGTGTGAAGTTGGCTTTGGAGAAGTTTTTTACAGTGGTTTCCCTAATTGGAGGTGGGGGTGGAATGTGGATGTCTAGGGTGATTAGCTTGTGGTCAGATTTGACCAATGAGGAATTGACCTCTGGTGTGGAACACCAGTTGCACATGTTGGTAATGACCAGGTCTAGGATATTGCCATCCCTGGTGGGGTGTGAATAAGTTGATCCAAGGTGTTGGAATTTATGAATTCCAGAAAACGTTGAGCAAAAGGGTTGGTACATGAGTAGTTTTCCCAGTTAATGGTGGGGTAGTTGAAATCACCCATTATTAGGGTGTTGGGTTGTACCCTAATACTTTCCAGTTTATCAAAAAATGAGGAGTGGGAATTCTGTGGCATGGTGGGGGGTCTGTAGCAAGCTACAATTTGGATTGCAGTCTTGCCCAGAGTTAAGTTGCACTTGGATAATCTCGGATGCATTATGTTGTGCAAATAGCCTGGAGGTGTGGATATCCTTAATGAATATGGACATGGCTCCATCTTTAGTGCTTCGTTCCAGGTTAGGTGGCCGAAAGGTGTGGTATGAATTATAGCCTGGTAACGCAGGGGTGCTCTCTGGAGCTTTGAACCAGGTCTCTGTCACTGCACAGATGTCGATGTTCTCCATTTTAAGGAGTGCCTCGAGTGAGTGCATTTTGAGGTTTAGACTTCTAGCATTGAGTAGCATTACCCTCAGATTTTGCTTGCTTGTACCTGTTATGGTGGTGAATTTGTCATTTGAACCTTGCCTAAAAAAGGCACTGTAGTGGTGGCAAGAGCCTTAGCCAGTATCCGGAATCCCAAGGATGACAGGTGTAGGCCATTTCTGGCAAAGCATCATGGTCTGTCGATCATGTTGTCCCAGGCAGACAAATACTGGATCCCCTTAGAATGACACCAGAAGCTTAGCCAATTGTTGAAGTCAATCATTTTGTCATTGTACTGTGGTATCATTCTGGGTGATGGCAGGATGCCACTCAGGGCTAGAGTCATACCTGCCTGGGCTACAAGATCGGAGAGCTCCTCCATGTCTCTTTTCATGTAGGCCAGGGAGGTATGTCTCAGGTCATTCACACCAACATGGACAATGAAAGTGTCATATTTGTACTTGTTGTGGAGTGACCTGAGTGCATGCATTATGTGGCGGATCCTGACACCTGACAGGCAGCTGACAGTAACTTTCTCCTTGTTTAAACTGGTGAGTGGAACATCAGTGTGCCTGACTATAGAGTCACCTATGACTAGAGTGTTGGGTACATTGTTATGCCTTATGGGCTGTGGTTGAGTGGCACACTGAGTTTGTGGGCTATGTGTCATTTGGGTTGTGTTGTGGGGGTGGAGTTTGCTTGCATTTCTGATTTGGAGGTCCCTCTTGTTTAGGCAGGTTATTATTGAGAGCCTCCATGAATGTAGGTGTGTGTTTTGTGTTTCTATGTGTGTGTTTTGGTGGTGTAGGTTTTGAGGGACTATGTGATGAGTGTGGTGTGGTGCAAGTGTTTACCTTCTCCTCTTGACTGTCTAGTCCAGTCTTGGGTGAAGAGAGCTTTGCTTCCAGTTTGGCTATATAAGTGCATTTCTGACAGGTTGTAGTGTTGGGTGGTAGGAGAAGAGGGTTGTCTATGTACATGAGGCAATTGCTGCATTGCCCCAAGATGCCCAGATTCATCAGGTAGACAGGAGAAATCACCGGGAACGGACCCTTAGACATGCCTGGATAGGTGCTTATTTATTAAGTACTAAAATTGCTTTCCTCTAGACAAATGAGGAAAGTTGAGTACTGTAGTAATTTGCAGCTTATTTAGTGCTTACAACGAGTTCTGAACAAGTGCTGAGTTCAAAGAAACAGATTTGAGTGCTGAAACTAGAAAACTGGATAGTTCTAAGAAACAAAATTAAGCTAGAAGGCTTCCCTCCATCACAGAAAGGCTTGGGGGCTCAGAAGCCTACAAACAGTCTTGACCACTTACAGGAAAGGCAGGAAACAAGCTTAAATATTTTTTTCTTTCCCAGATGCTCTCTTTGTACACAATAGGAGTGCCTGAAATCAGAATATGATCTCACTGCACTCAGTTGAGTGAGCAAATGAGATGGGCCCAGAAGGAGTATCCAAACACAAATTTACAAGAGGGGCGGACAGTTTCAAATCCACTAAGATTTCCAGTTCAGTTAATATTCAATGCAGCACAAATAAATCAATTAAAATGCTGTATTATTTGAAAAAAGTGCAGATAAAAGGTACTTAAATTCCCTTATACGTCCAGTTGAATACAGTTAGAACATATCCAGCCAAAGCTCAGGTTTTAAGCAGAAAATATTCCAAAATGTACCACTTAAATAGGCAGTAACAGAATATCAATGAATGAGACTACCCCCAACTGCAATTACTGTCTATGCAGGAATTCTACCAGGCAGTACAATCTAGCAAGCACTAACTGAAAAAACAGAGTCAAAACTTCCAGTTCAGTTAATATTCAATGCAACACAAATAAATCAATTAAAATGCTGTATTATTTGAAAAAGTGCAGATAAAAGGTACTTAAATTCTCTTATATGTCCAGTTGAATACAGCTAGATCTGAGCCAGCCAAAGCTCAGGTTTTAAGCAGAAAATATTCCAAAATGTACCACTTAAATAGGCAGTAACAGAATATCAATGAATGAGACTACCACCAACTGCAATTACTGTCTATGCAGGAATTCTAATAGGCAGTACAATCTAGCAAGCACTAACTGAAAAAACAAAGCCAAAACTTCAAGTTCAGTTAATATTCAATGCAACACAAATAAATCAATTAAAATGCTGTATTATTTGAAAAAGTGCAGATAAAAGGTACTTAAATTCCCTTATACATCCAGTTGAATACAGCTAGAACTTAGCCAGCTAAAGCTCAGGTTTTAAGCAGAAAATATTCCAAAATGTACCACTTAAATAGGCAGTAACAGAATATCAATGAATGTGACTACCCCCGACTGCAATTACTGTATTTGCAGGAATTCTAACAGGCAGTACAATCTGGCAAGCACTAATTGAAAAAACAGAGTCAAAACTTCCAGTTCAGTTAATATTCAATGCAACACAAATAAATCAATTAAAATGCTGTATTATTTGAAAAAAGTGCAGGTAAAAGGTACTTAAATTCTCTTATACATCCAGTTGAATACAGCTAGATCTTAGCCGGCCAAAGCTCAGGTTTTAAGCAGAAAATATTCCAAAATGTACCACTTAAATAGGCAGTAACAGAATATCAATGAATGAGACTACCCTGACTGCAATTACTGTCTATGCAGGAATTCTAACAGGCAGTACAATCTAGCAAGCACTAACTGAAAAAACAGAGTCAAAACATCCAGTTCAGTTAATATTCAATGCAACACAAATAAATCAATTAAAATGCTGTATTATTTGAAAAAAGTGCAGATAAAAGGTACTTAAATTCTCTTATACGTCCAGTTGAATACACCTAGATCTTAGCTGGCCAAAGCTCAGGTTTTAAGCAGAAAATATTCCAAAAGGTACCACTTAAATAGGCAGTAACAGAATATTAATGGATGAGACTACCCCCAACTGCAATTACTGTCTATGCAGGAATTCTAACAGGCAGTGCAATCTAGCAAGCACTAACTGAAAAAAACAGTCTCAAAACTTCCAGTTCAGTTAATATTCAATGCAACACAAATAAATCAATTAAAATGCTGTATTATTTGAAAAAAGTGCAGATAATAGGTACTTAAATTCTCTTATGCATCCAGTTGAATATAACTAGATCTTAGCCGGCCAAAGCTTAGGTTTTAAGCAAAAAATATTCCAAAATGTACCACTTAAATAGGCAGTAACAGAATATCAATGAATGTCCACACATGAGGACAGGGTGTTAATACTGTTCTGCCAAACATAGACAGTTGGGAGACCTGTTTGGTAATTACTTATTTGCTCTTATGGGTTTAACATCACCTACCCACTGTCTGCCATTGCTGTTTTGACATGATCCTTTCTTGTTTTGTAAATAGTTGGCAGGCAAATGCAATGTTAGGATAAGCAGAACAGATATACAGGGCATACTTGTGCTCCTTCTGTGACAACCTGTGTCATTCCAGGGGTGTGGCTGTTGGCCAGTGACATGTTGTCAGTGCTGACATAGGAAGGTGGCAGCCTTTTATACACTGGCAGTACACTGACTTTCAGGTACCTGCTATCCTACTAGGCACCATACCTCTCAACCACTGAGAGCCAGACATCTGGACAAAGCCATTAGTGATTGGGGGACAAAGGCCTAAATATAGGGACCATTATTATGTATTGGCCTTACAAACCTAGAAATGTGATTCAATAACAGGTTTTGCATTAGCATACATGTTTCTCTAAGGTATGAAGTCTGTCACTACAATCTGTCATTATTGTCTGACCTTAGTCTTGCGTGATTTGCCAATGAATTGCCAGACATCCACTATTTCATGTTATACAGACCACACTTATGATGCAAACCTCTGGAGATTCAGCAATAGGTCTGTAGAGTTGAGAGTTATGGTAGGCACTGTGTAGGCTACTCCAAGCTGTGTACTGTCCATATATGTGGCCCTCTGTCCATGACCTGTACAGCTTTCCTGCATTAACAGATATTGACATCTGGACAGTATATTCAACTCCTACCGTAGGTGTAGCTGACATGCAGAATACTTGGCACTGCAGTTCTTGGAACACTGCCCTGTCAAAGACAGCACTATACCTAGGCCACTGCAACACAACAGCCGGGAGTAAGCGCTGGCCACATCCTGACAATATTAACCACACATATACATAGCTCATTGATCCCTGCATATTGTGGACATGCAACAAGTTATCATGTTGATTGGGACAGCCCTGGCAATGTGTGATCTGCTGCTATTTCCCTGCAAACATACATGTTACTGCATTTCTATGGAACTATGGATGTGGGGGGACACCTGTCAACTGTACACATTTGCACAGACTGTGCTGATATTTGCTTTACATTTTGGTTCCATTTAGCATAGTATTGTGCCCTGTCTTGGAGGCTAGAGGAATATCACTAAAGACCACAGGTCAGAGTGTAATGGCATACATTTGAGATTTAGACTTCTTACCTTTCAGAGCCTTACTGCAACTGCAAGACCTGGTGTGCTATCACTGTGCAAGTCTGTAGGAGGTATTTCATCATTGTCACCATCTGTGGGCCTTTCCCAGACATATTTTATGGTTTTTTATAGTGGATTTGCTGGGTGAGGCTGAGGGGTGAGTATGGGACCCCCACACTGATATCCATGCCTGTGACCTATGACTCCCAGTTCGTCAGCTCCCCACATATACTGCAGTGGGATTTGTCACCTTGGGTACTACTGCATAGTGTGGGGAGGCCAGTATTGGGCAAACATTTCCTGGTGTCCCACATAGCTGTCAGTTGTCTGCTGCTATCCCAGTAGGCCATCCCATTCCCTTGCATGTATGCAGCAATACCGTAGATATGATACCAGAACATACTAATCCATTCATTTATTGTTAAAAAGACTGACTTACTTGTGTCTGTGGCAGTTGTGAGGATGGTGCTTGAGGGCTGCCTATGTCGTATGCACGCAGTACACTGCCTATACATGGTAAGGTACAGGTAGTGTTATGTGTGTGGCATCCATTTTACTGTGTATGCAAGTCGGGGAGAGGTGTCAGTTCCTGGGTCCCTAGAGTGTCAGTGTGTGTGCTATGCATTGCCTCTTTGCCAAGGCCAGGGCATACTGGGCATTCCTCCGTTTGCCTACAGAAGCTGGCTGGGGGTTCCTGCTCTGAGTCCCTCTGTGCTTGTGGGGACCTTGGCAATGGTGGGAGACTGTGTGGCCCTTCCCCATGCTGTCCTGCTGCAGCTATTTCCACAGGATCATATTTGTGTAGCATGGCACATACTATGAACATGTGTCCACATGTGGCTGAAGAATACTGGAAGGCTCCACCAGATATGTCAAGGCAGCTGAACTGTGACTTGAGCATCCCAAACACATGCTCTGTAATGAGCCCAGTTTGTGCATGGGCCTCATTATGGCATTCTTGAGTGGGTGGGTGTGTGTGTGCATTTCTGATGGAAGTCATCATCCACGGCTCCAGTGCATAGCCAACATCCCTCACCAGATGGCCATATGGGATGTACCCCCAGGCAAACACCTGGTACAGCTGTGAGGAATGCCAGATGTGGGAGTTGTAATAGCTTCCAGGGCTGCCAGCATGCACATTAATGATAATGCCCTGGGCATTGCACACATCCTGGCAGTTGATGGAGTGAAAGTCCTTGTGGTTTAAGTAGACCCTACCCTGATCACTGGGTGATGCTTTGATGTGGATGTGCGTGCAGTCTATGGCACCCACTACCTCCAGGTAGTCTGCTACATGGTGGAAGAGGCGCATATTGCTGGTCCTCTCCTCATGGGTGCTGGGGAAGTAAATGTGCTTACTGGCATGTGGTAGCATGGCATTCAGGAACTGGTGGAGTACCCTGGATGCAGATGCCTGTGAGACCCCCATGATGTCCCCAGTAGGTCTTTGGAAAGTACCTGTAGCTAGTATTCTTAAGGCTACACATACCTTGGTATCCACTGGGATGGGTTCCCCTCTGTTGTCTCTGGGTCTGGGGTGAGGCCAGCACAGCTCGATGAGTTGCTGAAGTATGTTTCTGTCCACCCTGTAGTGCTCTACTATCTCCAGATCATGTAGCCCCTGGTAGGTTACCCTGGGTCTGAACACTCTTCTCCTTCTCCTCAGTCTGGGGCACTTGCCAGCATTATCCTCCTTACCACCCTCACCCTCTAGCACATACTGATGTATCAAAGTGACAGCAGCCCCAAACATTTTGTCGGTTAAAATTCCCCCGAGTTTGTACACCAATGGTGCAGAGTTTGTGGGAAAAAACAGACTGAAAGGTGTTTGCACAGTTTATACTGTTGTGCTACAGATACTGCCTGTACAATTGACTGGCTATGATACATTCCACCTGCCTGCATATATTATTGGTACTTGATTGCTTTTATTCTGCTATTTCTTTCTGCCCCTTTTAAGCCCCGAGGCTCTCCATGCAAATTCGGTGTCCAAATGTAAACAATTCTGCTATTTCTGGGTTTTGTTTTTTTTTTAGACCCAGTGCATGCCATGTAAACCCATTTAGCTAAAGTAAACACTTTGAAGCAGAAATGGCCCTCCCCTGGATGTGAACACGCTCTTCATTTCATGCAATATGTCAATACAGCCTCAGACACATCCCCTTGCTTAGCTGTGCTTAGCTAAGCTCAAATGGAGCTCCAATATGCTTACACCAAGCATGACACACCCCCTTTTCATGTCAGCTGCTTCTCCTGTTTACACTAAAGCCTTATAGCTCCTACATGGTTAGGTGCAGCCAGAGAATGGTCTCCCATTTAGTGATTCATTAAAATTTGCTCATTTGCATACCCCACTGCCTTAGTCCCTTGTTACACCACTACACCAGAGCCTTCCTCCTTAGCAACCAGTGTTACCTGTTATTGTTTTGATTCTGCATGCCATACACTATAATGGCAAAATGCAGATTTCACTTAAAATTGTCTTTTCACATTTTTTTTATTTTCGGCACGATCCCATTTCCGTGCCGCTATGCTATGCTTAAACGTCTGAAATCAGCCAACAAAAAACCTTTGATTTTCATATATTTGCAACACTTTTCCATCCCAATGGCCATATTTTTGGCCATTGGCATGCCTAATGATTATAATACAAGCTTTACTTTGAGCTGTCATGCCTCCATTTTGATTTTTGCAGAAATGTACTCGGTTAGTAGCCAATACATTTCTGCACCTTACACTGTTCTGGCATGGATGCCTGCCTGCTTACTGAGTCACTAATTCACCTCATTTACGTGGTTTTCACCGGCAAATGAGGTAATTAGCATTATTCAGTGGTTTCCATGCCAGAATAGTGCTGGCAGACTCATGCACACCCCCAGCCTTGTTTACTGGATCGCTCAGCGGCCATATTCCATGCAGGAGTTGCTGCACTATTTCTGCATGGATAAAAATGTTTGTTGAATCCTCGGGTACATGTATTGCCTCTGAGAATAAAAATGGCAGCAATTTTCCCTTCAACTATATAGAACAAAGCACCACTCTGGGAACTCTGTACACATTCATGTCCCAAGCATTCGAAAACCACTGTCTCAAAATCAGGGATTTGGGGATTTTGTAGGTTTTGCAAGCTGCTGTTCACACTCAAACTCAAATATAAGCTCAGGCAAGCAGATGTGGGAAGGGTATGGGAGGGGAATTTAGGCTTAAGGTGCAGGAGAGGGTTTTAGGGTATGCAAATGGGAGGATTTGTTTGGGTTAAGGATCAGTTAGGGAGTATTAGGGTTAGGGAGCATGAAGGGAGTTTTAGGTTTAGGGAGTAAGAGGACAGTTTTAGGGTTAGAGTGCAATCAGAGAATACAGGATTAGGGAGGAAAGATGGATTTTTGGTTTAGTAACCAATCAGGGATGTTTGGATTTGCAATGTAGAGTTTAGAGTAAGAGAGCAATGACTCAGATTGGGAATTTGATGATAGCTTTTGGGTTAGAATTTAGGTTCTGATAGGGCTGTATAGTTTTATAGAATCGGGTTGGGAGGGCTAAGTAGAAATGAGGGATCAGGCTAGTGGAAGTCTGAGTGCTTACTTTTTCAAGTAAGTGACAAGTGAGCAGGTATGTCATGCGCTATAGCATGAAATCACAAGTAGCTGACCCCATCCTTCCTCTTTAATATTAAAAATAATTGCCCTTACTGTTATCAATACTGAAATAGCTCCCTTACTTTCCTGCCACAACACAAAAGCACTGTTACTTACTTAACACAGATTTCAGTTTCAGTAGTATCTCTTCTGGTAGATGTAACTGAATTTTGATTACTTTGCCTGCCGTCTGACAATGACTGGATGGTTTTTAAGTGATGTATAATGTTTACAACTACAGTTTCAATGGTGTCTGTGATGTAAACTGTTTACAACTAAAGTGATATTAGTTTGTATATTTTTCATTATATAAATGTAAGATTGCCTTTGTCATATGTGTAAATGTAATAAAGATGTTTGAAAAAAACACTTAAATAGTTAAGTTTAAATTTATTAAAATGGAATAATGAGTTTACAGTTTTAAAATTTGAGACCTATTGGAATCTCTTAACATTCAGCCTAACACCATACTTATGGGTGACGTCAACTACCTCTCCATAAACTGGGTTTTTGGACTTCATCAATGCAAACACCCTGGAATAACTACTCAGTTCCCCAACTACAGGTACAAATATTTTAGACCTAGAGCTTACGAACATTGGGGATGCTGCTCACTCCAGTGCATTAACTCCTCCCTGGTAAGATCTGACCACAAAATTATCTCCTTTGCTGTTAAACCTAACCTAGAACCCCCATCAAACTGCAAACTCTAGAACTTTGCTAAGGCCAGTTACCTCAAACTAAGTGACAGCTTATTAAACTTCCAAGCACCTCTGAACCTGGATGACACAGAGGCCTACTCTGGGCTGTATACAAAAGCACTGTACAGCTACATTCATAGCTGCATAAAGGAGACAGTACCTATCCAAGCCAAAGCTATGATTACTGGCAAAAATAAACCACCCTGGTGGACCCCTAGCATAAACAGGCTATTCAACAAAAGGGAAAAAATTCTCCCCAAAGCCAAGAAGGAACATGCAAAACAGTGCAAAAAGGCGCTCACCAGTCTAAATAAACAAATTAGAGAGCTAGTCAAATTTGCCAAAGAAAATTATGAGGCAAAGATAGCCTCCTGGGTAAAAGATTACCATAGGGCTTTTTTAATTCTGTTCATAACCTCAGGAGAAATGTTCAGCAATGTACTGAACTAATCATGAATTGCAACATTTATACCCAGCCTAAAACAATTGCTAAAGCCAAAAACACAGCATCCTTTGGTCCCAACACCATTCCAGGATGCTTCTTAAATAGTTTAAAGAGTATCTATCAGGGACACTAGAAACCCTCTTTAACCACAACCTGCAGACAGGCTTTGTCCCAGAGGAATGGAGGACTGCAGCAGTCATCCTTCTGCAAAAGAGGTGGGGCAACAACTGACCCAAGGAACTACAGACCCATAAGCTTAACCAGTCTTACCTGCAAGGCCATGGAGAAAGTTATCATAGACCTGATCAATAATGACATAGAAACTCTTCAAACATGGACCAGACCCAATTTGGCTTTGTCAAATGGAGGTCTTGCCTGCTCAATCGGTGGACTTCTTTCAGAAAGTCACCATGAGGGTAAAACATTACACTGTGCTTATCTAGACCTGGCAAAATCTTTCAACACAATCACCAACTTGAGGATCACAGATAAACTTACTGAGTTAGGCATAACCCCCTACATCATCAGATGGATAGCCAGCTGGCTCACTGATAGGACAAATGTTGTCCAAATAGGTGAATCCACTTCTGATAAGAAACCTGATTATCAGACAGGGTTCAGTGTTGGGACCCCTCCTGTTTGGTATATACTTCCCTGAAGTGAAGTGGAATGTTGGGGGCCTCTGGCTCACCAAGTTCGTTGACGACTGTAAACTGGAAGCAATCATTGAATCCCAAAATGCTTTTGACATCCTACAGACAGGCCAAAAGATGACAAACAGCTCCTGTCAAAATCATGGACTGAGAATAAATGCTAAAAAATGCATAATCGAACCGTTCAATAAATCAGATGTCCATGCAAATTATAATATGGATAGCACACCCCTAAAAGTAGACCCAGTGATGAGGGATTTAGGAAAACAGATAGAAAGTAACCTAAACTTTGACCATCAGGTAGCAATAGTGTTGAGTAAATCCTTCTGTGTGGCTCAACTTATAAGTAAAGGTATGGCATCAAGATCAAAGGAAGTCATAGTGCCATTGTATTCGGTCCTCATCAGGCACGTAATCGAGTATAATTCTCCTGTCTGCATGTACATAATCAGGCACTTACACCAGTTGGAGTGGCCCCAGAGGTTTCTCACTAAAAAAATGCAAAGAGTAAGATGCATGTCTTATGCAGACCGACTAAAGGCCCTATCCCTTTATCGTGTCTCATATCACTTATTGAGAGGTGAATTATGCTTGACCTACAAGGCATTCTCAGATCCAGCCCTGATGAAAATGTTACATATTCACAAGGAAACTTTTATGAGGGTGACACATCCCATGGATCTCAACCTTATTTGTGACTCTAACAGAACTTGCTGGAGAGACAGATTTGTAACCCAAGGGCTACCTCATGTGTGGAATAAATTTCCCATCATCATGAAACAAAGCCCATATGTCACTCATTCCAAAAAAAATTTGGATTAATGGATGGGTAGCCATAAATTCACTCCCAGGGTACTGCCTATATCCCTTATGGACAGATGCAGTCTGCGAAATGACTCAGGTCTCCAACACCAAAAGACTACTAATATAATGTTACCCCATCCCATATCTGGGGAATTAAGATATAATATTGCCATCTCCTGGGTTTGACTGGCTAGGCTTGTAAGGGCTCTTGTGCTGTTAACCTAGTAATCACCTATGAACATATGAGACTTTTATATGTGGGACCCAGAACAGCAGGGCTAAATGTGAGAAAATGGGGATCAATTTTACAAATGCTAATGCTAAAATCTTTGGGTCTTGGTTATTCATTTTTCTACGAGGTATGGTGATCTTAGAGTTAGCATTTATAAGAAGCATGGTTGGAGGATACACCTCCCCCATACTGTTGGGGACTTGTTCTCCTGCAAACAACAACTTGAAAAAAGAGCAGTGATTACTGGCATTTGTAGTTTCTCCTTTTTTCTTTTTCATAATTCTGCTACAAAATTGCAGGTCTCAGAACTGAAACAGGGAACTGAATAATGGCAATAATAGATGGGGGGGTGGGATTTGGATTTACTCCCTTGTGACCTAAGCATTTGATCTTTTCCCTACTGACAAAGAACATTCAACACCTTGTACTTCATCCTCAAGATCAAACCTGGCCAGTCAGGATTAAAGTCTTGCATAACTCCAGTCCATCACATGTATTATTTTTTAAATATAGCGAGGAGTGGCTGAGAGCACATCAAATCCATTAATATCTGCTTGCAGTTACCACAGTATATCTGTTGCATATAATCACAAATGCTGCACTTAATACCAGAAATGTAATATGCCACATTTCAGTCCGGTAAGTACTTAGTATTCCTAACTCATCGCTGAAAGGACCTGTATAGCAAGCCCTCAGTTTAACAGTGGAACTATATACAGGAACAAGATTTGATGTGAACAACACCGTGATTACAGCCCAGGTTTTACCATTACATATTAAACCAACAGCCTTTCCTATATGATGGTAATTTTGTGGAAATTACTTCATAAAGCTTTTTTTTGCACCCCATAAATGAACAAAGCAATTTTGGTGGAACCACTCATCATCAGGTATACTACATTTGACATAACATGACACAAACTATTACATGGATCAGGGTGGGGAGAAACACTATGCACCAGAGAGTACTCTGAACTATTGTGCCTTAATGGCACTTCATCTAGCATAGGGCTCAGGAGCAGGGGTAAACACTAGATAAGGGAAGTGCAGACAACTCAGAGACAGATACAGAGTCAGTGGTATGTGTGTGTTTGTGTTTGAATGTGTACTTATGTGTGTGGGTGAGTGACTGAGGGTGGAGGGATGCCTATTCTTATATGATGCATCTGCAATAATTTAACTGCTGTATTGTGCAGATTACTACTGAGGGAGTAAATGTGATTTAGGGACATGCAAATTAGCTCATAATGAGGTCTTTCCTCATTGCAGCTAACATGTCTCAATCAAATCATGATGGTTGTGAGAGCAGAACCTTTTTAGCATGAGCAATATAGCTCCCACTAAGCTATTTAATGAATCCACTGGTCTGTCTCAACTCATGACATTGTCATTTAATATAATCTGTGAATCCTGTACTTTGCAGCCTTTACATTATATCTTACTAGCAGTACCCCCTTCCCATTTGCTTGTTTTATACACATCCTATAGTTTATGGACCTTCTGTCTTTCTCATGCCTCCCAGTGATCAGTGATCATAAACCAGTCCCTTCATTCGGGGATTGTGCCACTATTCCTTCCTTTCATTTTCTTGCCTTAGTCATGTTGGGCCATAAAGTCTGTCGAGAAAGTGAAGTTAGTGGTGCAAAGTCAGTAATCCCTGCAATAAAACAACATTAAAATATTATTTTTTTATTTAAAGGTAGAACAGATGTACTTTAATAATAAAAATCATAAAAAAATACTGCATCCATAACAGACCTTTTCAGACATGACCTCAGGTCACAAAAGGCAATAATAATGCAGCATAATTAGTTATACAAAGGAAATTTTTTCATTACCTAAATAATAAAGCTTACTATGTATCTGCCTGACTTAGTTAATATGTTTTACAGTAAAAAAAAAAAAAATCCTGCAGAGAATGAAGTCATTGGTTTTGCATACCTGAAATGCAAGCTGCTATTTCTTGATGAAACTGACATATGAGATACTTTTGGAGGGCTTCTGTCATTGTAAATCTGTGTCTAAAAAATTTCTCTAAGAAAGCACCTATACCTGCAAGGCAAAGACTTAAGGTGTTGTCTTGTTTTATTCCTGACATTTCATTTCTGTACTTAGTTACTTCCTGACAATGTTTTGCTGTATGTTTTTGTGTAAAATAGGAAGCAGTATATTTAAAATGTCTAAATGTTATTTGCAGGTTATAAAGTAGTCTTATATGATTGAAGGACTATTAAAATGCTCACCCAGATTTCATGTTTCTCAGTTTCTGTGCAGTACTTTTTAATAACATTTACAATGTGAGTATCTGCAATGTGGGGAAGCAATCTGTCATTAACTGCCTATTATTTAAAGATGTGGAGTGAGTATTGCCACAAACTACTTTCTGCAAGTTCTGGGTTCAGTCCTAGGGTTCGCTGCTCAAAACCACTTACAGGAGATAATTACCTTTTAGACTAGATGCAAGGCATCCACCAAACCTTGCACTTCTGAAAAACAAATGCTCTCTTACTGATCTACCTAGTTGTAAAATCTAATCCAGAAGGCTTTTGTCAAGTCTGGTATCCCATCTGTGACACAGAGTGACAGGACTAACTAGAAACAGAGTACAAAGGATTAATCCAAATAAAATCACTCTCTCTTTCTGATACACACCCTGTGAGAGAAATAAAGATGTCTTGTTGAACATTCAAGCAGTTCATTCGGTTAAGTAGGTAGATGGATGAGTGTTGTAATTCTAAACTTGCCTCTGCGGACCACCTTTTGAAATTACTGCAGATATATGAGAAACAAGGACTACTTCTTTTGTCAAGTAATCAGGAAAACATAAACAATATTTGTTCTGGTAATCGCAACACTGCTTTTGTGATAAATGCACAGTGTAATGGCTGCAGTTGTTCTTAAGTAGGAAGAACTGTGAACAAGTTCTAAATCTGGGTGGCACACCATCTGTCTGACATCAGACTGCAGATCCTCAAAAACAACTAGCTAAGCGCTGTCATGATTTCACAGATAATGGAGGTTTATGCTTCTACATCCTGGATAAGCTCACTATGGGTCCACTAGAAAGAAACAAAAATGTCATCCTCAAAAAAAAAAAAAAATGGAGTTAAGCTGGCAGATGAGGATGGATGCCCACCACCACCTGGTCAAGACTCGAGCATTTCCATTAAAACTGTGCTTGCACTCAGGAAACTAAACCATAAATCATACAGCTAGAACACCTGTACTGTTTAACCTATGATTTGGACATAAACTGTTAATTAACTCTAATTGCTACTGTTAATATGAAAAAGATTATCAGGAAATTAGATTTGTGAATCACTGCATCTACCTTTATATGGTTAAAAATATTAGGACAATAACACTCACCTATCTACTTCCTTAACTGAATAAACTACTTGAAATTACAACAAGGCATCTTTATTCCTTCCACATGGAGGGTATCAGAGAAAAAGCGAGTCTCCTATATCTGCTAGGTAAAGTTGTTGTAAAATCTATGGACAGTGCTAAAATCTATATAGTTGTAGTATAAGGGTTGCAAAACAGCAAACTGTCTTGAAGCTGAAATTCAGTCCTATTTCTATAAAGTTTGCATTTTCAGAAAACAAATTGTATGATGCCAGGGTAAAAGAAAAATGAAGAGTGAACAAGTCCCCCTCTGCATGTCAAGGCCCACTACAATCTTACAGAATAGAGGTTATTAACAAATGGAAATTCTGAGCTGCAGTGCAGTTTGGGAAAGCTAAGATGAGGAAATACTTGTGCAGCCCCCCATTGAACCTATCTATAAATCATTAGCCATTTTACCGCACATGGAGTCTTCTGTGAAGGAGTTTACAGTTCAAAATATTGATGAGACTAGTAGCTTTCACAGTAACAAGTTTACACAGGAAAAACACAGACACCCAAATGAGGAATCTTTTAGAACAGTATTTATCATGGAGACCAGAAATGGTGACACCTTTCAAAAACGGAGCCTCACAGGAAGACCCCACAGGGCCCCAGAAGAAAAAAGGTGACGCATGTTAGAAGAATGGATGATTATGAAAGCAAACTAATAGAAAAGCCTGACGGTGTAAGATTTAAAGATACCCTTCATGTAGCATAACAAGCCTTGCATAAGAAGTGTTTCATTTGTTTTACTAGCAGATGCACAATTCAGAACAAGAGATGTATATCTAAGACATCAACTCAGTGTGCCATTCTGTAATATGAAACTTCAGTGGTGCACCAGGAGATCTTGCAGTGTTTCACAATATTGGTCACTCCTTTCAGCTGCTCTTGTTACCTGAAAGTGAACTTGGAGTTTATTACTGAGTTTAAGGTGTATTTTTCAATGCCAATTTTGTATAAATGGTGGAGTTACTCATATGTGCAAGGTGTTGTTATTGATTCTAAATAAAAAGTAAACAAAAGATGTTTAGAGATGACAAGAAGGGTTATGGGAAAACCTCCTTAATACAGAACCAGCATCAAAGATGACAGTCACCAGTCAGTCATGCAATGCAAACATTGGCTTAGATAGTGTTCTGGAAACTATGTGGCAAAAACTGAAAGTGGTTTAGACTTGTTGAATTACTACTTGTCAGGAGGTAATGCTATTGAATTTGTAAAAGAACAGCTTGACTCAGTAGTTCCTTTGCAGCAAAGTCACTTCTCTTCCATGTGGATTTGTAACTGCTCAGTTCCCTCCTCAGCCATTATCTTTCCAGCTCACTTTCTCACAATTTCATTTCTTTCTTTCTTTTAAACTCCCAAATGAGCACTTCACTCAACATCCCCTCCTCTCATCTTTTAACTCCTTCTCCTTCTCCCACTCTTCTTTCACTGGTTTCCACTCTCACTCTACGTTACCAAACTACCTTCCTTCTGTTTCCCCCCACCTTTCTATCACCATTTCCCACTCTCCCTTGACTTTACCAAACCTCCTTCTCCTACATTGCATGGCTGTCCACTAACCTTTATTAAACCTACACCCCTCCTTCTCTGACTGCCCCACTTCTTATTCCCTTCCTCTATGCCCTCACACTAACCCTTACTTCCTTGTTCCCACTTTTTGATCAAATAAAGTTTCAACTGATATACTCCTTCACTTTCAAATATAACAGCCTGTTATTCTCCACTACCAAACACCACAGTATTATGCTTCGTACGACATATTAGATTTCTTTATCGAATCGTACTTTATAGTATGAAATTTTTCCCTATTGTTTTTCCAATAAGTATATGTAGTTTCTGTAATTTTACTCACTATTTTTTAAACATATTTCTTCTTATGTAAACTATGATTTAATTCTGTTTTATTTTTTTTTCTATGTATATCCCCTGGAGCTTGTATTGTATTGTTTTGTACTCAATGTGTGTTCCCTGGAGATTTTCTCCCCGGGCATCCACTGAAAATGGGCTACCTGGCCCAGTGGACTTTCCCAGTAAACAAATGTCAATAAATAAAATAAAAATAAATAAATAAATTGGAAAATGTAAGTTGTAAGTAGGTAAGGTTAAGTCAAATTTATTACATTGAATAGAAGTTGATTACATTGGAAGACAGAGCAAGAACATGCAGTTTGCCCTCAGTGTTTCGTGAATGAGGAATAGGCGTTTAATTGTTTGAAAATTTCTAAAAATTAAGATGGTACAGGGAATTTATTTCCACAAAAAGTGCAGTGAAACAGGAACCAACCACTGAAAGAACAAAAGATTTAAAAAAAATGTAATCCAAATGTTCTTGTATTATTAACATTTGGATTAAAATGTAAAACCTTTTGGTCTTTCCTGTTTCATGGGCAACTAATAATAAAACAACATTTCAGTGAGACTGTGGGTAATTAAGTTTATTTTAATCTGCACATTATGTGGGGTTTATGGTTACACAGGTGTGACACCCCACTTTGGGCCAGTAATCAAGGAGCCTAACATCTCATCACTGCCAATGGAAAGGGATGTTCACTTGGAACAAAATGAATATACCCAGTATTTCCAGATGCAGCTGTATGCATCATGCACAATTTCCTTTAAGTGCACACAGGGAACACACTCAGTATGGAGTCTGGATTTCTCTATCTGTCTCCTTCCAAGTCCATAATATGATTATCCACTGGCACAGCTATAGAGATGAGACCTCAGCCGAGTGTCCAAGCCAAGATCTCCACCACTCGCTCTGTGAAACCAGTACTTCATGCCCCTGCTCCAAGTAGCTGACACACACACTCTTTGAGATTTGATTTTTACACACACACACACACACACACACACAGACACACACACACACACACACACACACACACACACACGCACACACACCTGGTAAAGGCTGGCACAGATTTACTAGCTATGACCACTTCTATCCAGACTACAAGGTAGTTACACTGCCAACAGACACTCCAAAGCCAGCAACTCTAAGGCTCTTACAAGAGAACCCAATTATACTGACTGAAATTAATATTAAAAGAAATGGTAGTTTGACCAATAGCAAGGCTTTCAGGAGTGGCCAGAGCTGTCACCAAATATATATATAAGTACTCTCAGAGATTAAAATATTCTCTAAAAGACCAGCCACAATGAAACATTTAAATATATTTAAGAATAAATAATAAAAGAACATGAACAATACTAAATATCTATTTACAATAAACAGAGTTTCAGTCACAGGAAATATTACAATAACACAGCCCAATAGATTCATGAAAATACAGAAAAACAATACTTAACTAATCTCAGTATATTTTTCTGACTGAGCTAAAGAATTAACATACAATATTTATGGCCTAAGCCAGGTAATTTAATTTCAAACTATTTTCTATATTAGGTGGATTGAGATTAACCTCTTCTCTTCCAGTATCCTCTTTTAAAACATATACATTTAAACAGTTATAATGATACATGTATATTTCTTTTTCTGTCCAGCAGGGCACACTGTTGGTACATTTTTAAAACAAGCAGCTTTACAAATACATTTTTTCAACACAAACATCTGTATAAATCAGTTTGCTATACAAATGACATACAAGTCTTTACAAAATCCCAGCTAGCTGTCCTGGTATATGTTACATATCCACTGCCTTACTTCTCCTGTCATAGCTGGCAATATCACACATCATTACAACAGGATTGTGCTGAACCACAATGTTCAAGTGGTCATACTCTTGCACCAACATGGTCAGCAGCCAATTTACAGGACATTCTATTGAATTTGCATACTATATGAAACTCATAATTACATTTTATTTTCTGCATGGTGTACAATTATTGCAGAAGGAAGATAAAAGATGACATTGTGGAATGACCCATATTCCAAAGGTATAATCTGTTAGATAATTGAAATGCTAAGTTATTTGTGGTTACATGCTAATCTTATAACTCTAAGCTTCTGACACTGTGAAAGTGTCAATTTTTAAAATATTAATAAATGTACCAATATTCTTCTGACTTCTCTGGTACACATTTCTGAGTGACTGCATTTACAGAGTGGTTGTAGTCACTAGTTTAGGTGGGAAACAAACACGCTATTTGACACTGGCCAGTTGACTGATGAACAGAACATTATAGGTTCATAGGTTACTAGTCCTACAGTCCAGGCCACCATTGAGGATCCTAATCAAACTCCCAGTTGCCCCCAAGCACTATCTGGTTAAGTAACTTGCTCAAGGTTACACTATAGGCAAATGATGGTCGAATGAATCAAACCCTGTACCACATCTCACAGCCTTAACTCTCTCTTCCAACTTCTAGACATTGCACTACTAAGTACTAATGTGCAATTAAACCTACTTAACTGAAAGTCACCACTGTCTGGTAATGGCAGTGAAACTCAGAGAAGAAAAAGAAGGCAACTGCCATCTTATCTCTTTCTCCTGCTTCTCTGAATTTAGGTGATCTCTGAGTTGGTGCATATACACAAGTATATATATATATATATATATATATTTGCAGGGGGTGGAGGGAAAGCATTCTTCATACCCACACCACCTGCTCCTTACATATACTAACTCTGAGATAGCACAACACTGAGGAAAAAGAAAAAAGATCCACACACCATTATGTAATGTTCTCCAATTAAAATACAATACAAACAGTAACATATCACTCAGTCAAAATCAATATAAAAAAGACTATGAAATGCTTTTTAAACACCTAAATCAATGGAATATTGAAAAATCAAACCATCGAACAGCAAGTGATTGAGCACAAATGCTTGATTACCAGCTGATCAAAAACAAAAAACAAAAAAAAACTTTTTTGCAGGGAGCAAGGCCCACTGTACTTCCCAACCTCCTGCTAATTATAATTATATGTATCAACTTGAAATCATACTGGAGTAGGAAAGGGCAAATTCCCTGATCCCCACTATACAACAATCTCACACACATTTAAAAGCCAGTATGTGTGATCAGCTAATTTTCATCACACATATTGGCTTTTTTCCTGCTTGATAAAAAAAGGTTTGACAAAAGGAATGTAAATTATATTAGTACATCTATGTGTCTATACATAATATCTGTCTATATCTATCTATACATCTACACACACACACACACACACACACACACACACACATATATATATATATATATATATATATATATATATATATAGTTAGATAGAGGTATATATATATATATATATATATATATATATATATATATATATATATATATATATATATATATATAGATAGATATATATAGATAGATAGATAGATATTGAGGTATGGAGAAATGGCCCCACATCAGGAGTATGGGTGAGATTCCTCTACAAACAAATATAGAGGAATCTCACCCATGTTTTATGGCCTTGGGAATATCTTTCTTTTACGTAGCGACCTTGTAAAATTTGAGATGTTTAGGGTCACATAATCATATATCAATTAAATAAGCTTATTTATACTAAACATGTTTTGGGTGTTTTAGACTCCCCGTTACTCTATTTTTTATTTTATTCTTCTGAGTTGGCACACTTCACCAGAATTATGGGGATATTTTGAATATTCTGCTAAGTGCCAATGAGCAGTTGGAGGTGATCAGCAATAAAAGTAACATGACAGATCACAAAGAAAAATTCAAATGTTAGGATGTTTTAATAAACTGTTGACTCATTTTTAGTCACAAGTGAATGCCCAGGTATCGTACATGTTATTGTACTGTATATGATAATTTTGAGCCAACAAATAGTAATTGTCACATGAAATGTGTGGTACATAACTTAAAATGGTTTTATAATTTTTTATAACTTGTGAAGCCAACATTACCTGAATATATCCCTGTTAAAGTGTACTAAGTAATCATGATTTCTGTGGTTTTACAAATGTTTGTATTATACAACGAAACCAACATCCACTATGTTGTACTACTGTTAAAGGGTGCCAGGTTTTCATGATTTATGTTATATTACTGTTAAAACTATATTGCAAATTTATTTATGACAGTGATAGCATATATTATATTTTCTGCTATTGTTTACATATTAACTTTGTATTTATATTTCTGGGGAACCTCAGGGATGATAAAGAGTATCAATTAGGAATAAAAATTAATGGGTCAAAATGCTGAGATGAAGTACATGTTGAATGAAGGGCTTGAAGAATATATATAGTACATACCCTTAATGCAGTCTTATAAATGTTTATGTTATAGTGCAAACTTAATGCATAATAAGGTGAACTATAAGTTTTCATAATTTCTATTACATATTTTTGGGATTCAGAGATGGTTTTTACTTGAATAAATTATTTTGACAGCACTGATATTTAATTATTAAAGGAAAATGCCAATAAAATCGTATGTTGTTAAAGATGTTAATAAATGTTTAAAATAGCTAAGTGAGGCAATGCAGGCAGCTAGGTGGGCACACATTGTTGGGGAGCATGATCACCAGATCCTGATCAGTCTTCACAGCATTACTGGCATTCAAATATGAATGCAGGCATTGTGTTCACATTCAGAACTGAAACACTACAGCACTCTTCGTGTGACATACACTGTAGAAGCAACATGATATCGTTTAAAAGGTGAGGAGAGCAGCTTTTTCTTTTTTTCCCTCAGCTTAACGTGGGGGAGTACCAGATCGAGGGTCTTCACTAAGTGTAAGAATAGCTAAGTACACGTCTGAGTAAAACTGATAATGAATTTGAACGCATTATTAGGATGTTTGAGTAGCTGGGAGTGGTGAATCAGCGGACATATTTTATTTTTTTTATCTGTTTTTATAGAGAAATATCACATGGATAGGGACTGCTTGTGAATAAGTGAAGCACTTTTGGTTTGTAGGAGCTATTATTGTTTACAAGTTTTATTTAGGTTTATTATGGTACACTGATTAGATGAAGCACTGTGTTGAAGATGATTTTGAAAGGGTATGTTTCAAGTATTCAGTGCAGTTCTAAATTTTACATGTAAATAGCAGGATTAATAGAGAAGTATTGAATCATAATACAGGAAAATTCTGTAATAGTCTGTTCTTTTCAGAACTGGTGATATAGCCACTTATAAATGTTCAGTGAGGTTTGCTACTTGAAATGATGAAGGGTATGAAATGTTTTGCACTTCTATATTAATAAGAGGTTTGATGTCAGTCGAGACAGGGTATGTTGCTAGAAATTATGGTTGTCAAAAGATTATATGCTTCTTGGAGTTTGTAGTTCCTATAAGGGTGAAGTAATGAGTCAAACGTGAACTATTGAATATAATTTGGGTGGAATATGAGGAAACATAGTGGGCAAAGGCTGACAGCTGGAAATCTGTTCCAGGGGAGGTGACCCTTTGTTTTATAGTTGGTTTTCTAGGTTATGTTGTACTTCTGATGTAAATATTCTCCTGCTGAGACTGTGTGTGTGTGTGTGTGTGTGTGTGTGTGTGTGTGTGTGTGTGTGTGTGTGTGTGTGTGTGTGTGTGTGTGTGTGTTTGTTATACCTATTCATATCAAGTAAAAAAAAAGAACACACCTCCAAGCGATGCACTGTACCAAAACCAAAATTAAACCAAGTCCAACAAAAGAAGTCAGGTACAGTTCCACAGCTGAATGAACAAAATCCAAAAGTTCATAAAAACAAAGAACTTTAATGTGGAAATAGATGAGCGCTTTCACAATTTAAAAATTGCTTCTTCAGATCAAAGAATGAACTCAAAAACTTCTTATATATACAATGAGTAAGTTAAACCAATAAAATAACCAACCTATTAAGGCATCTCATTAAATCTTGTAATAGTGAAGTCAGCATAACCTAAAAACCCTTGTGCTTAAAGGCACGTATACATAGTTTATCTCTAAAATATATAATGCATAAAAAACACATATGCATATAAAAATATATGTGAATAAATACATATTATCTTAAACTTCTACTATTGAGTTCTGGCTTTAGGGGAACATCATTAAGGCCAGAGCCCTTATGTGCTGCTCTGAGCCTTAAAACCCACCTAGTTTCATTGTGTTCGATATCATTGTTTAAATCATCCAACCTCATATCTTGCTTCACTGTTTCTAGCACTTGAAATAAAAACTTATGTTGATTCCCCTCTTGTGAAATATGCTTTGGTAATGCACTATATTCTAGCCCCTTATTGATGTAATATACATGGTCCCTTATTCGTTCGTGAAGACATCTGTTGGTTTTGGCAACATAAAATTTATTACAGCATGCACAAATAGCTAAATAAATTAAATTCTTCATGTTGCAGTTGGCTAAGATGTCAAACCTAAATTCTTGACCAGAGTCAGGTTGTATAAATACTGGATGTTTGAGTTTGTAATGGCAAAAATTACATGCCCCACATTTTTTTGTACCTTTCATCCCATTATTTACCCCTACATCTTTTACTTTAGGGTAAGAAAGCTGTCTCCTCAGGGATTTTTTGTTCCTATAAATAAAAGAGGGCATCTTTCCTATAATGCCAGTGACATTCTCATCCATATGTAAAACATGCCAATGCCTGTGAACTATATCTTTAATAACATTAACCTCACTACTGTATATTAAAGAGAACGAGACCTTTCTATTCTTAGACTTTTGATTTAGCACATTACTTCTATGGGCTGAAGAATAAAAAGGTTTACCCAAACCTTTCCTTACTATCTTAACTAACTCACTAGTTTTTTCAATTTCAGTACTATCATACCCTCTATTCTCAAAATCTCTCCCAAATCTCAAAATAGAAAGGTCTCGTTCACTTTAATATACAGTAGTGAGGTTAATGTTATTAAAGATATAGTTCACAGGCATTGGCATGTTTTACATATGGATGAGAATGTAACTGGCATTATAGGAAAGATGCCCTATTTTATTTATAGGAACAAAAAATCCCTGAGGGGACAGCTTTGTTACCCTAAAGTAAAAGATGTAGGGGTAAATAATGGAATGAAAGGTACAACAAAATTTGGGGCATGTAACTTTTGCCATTGCATACTCGAACATCCAGTATTTTATACATCCTGACTCTGGTCAAGAATTTAGGTTTAACATCTTAGCCAACTGCAACACGAAGAATTTAGTTTACTTAGCTATTTGTGCATGCTATAATAAATGTTATGTTGCCAAAACCAACAGACGTCTTTGCAAACTAATAAGGGACCATGTATATTGCATCAATAAGGGTCTAGAATATAGTGCATTAGCAAATCATATAGCAAAAGAGGGGAATCAACATAAGTTTTTATTTCAAGTGATAGAAACAGTGAAGCAAGATATGAGGTTGGGTGATTTAAACAATGACACCGAACGCAGTGAAACTAGGTGGATTTTAAGGCTCAGAGCACATAAGGGCTCTAGTTATAACTCTTACACGGAGGCTTCCTGAATCTGGCCCTATGTTCTAGTTACAATATAATATTTTCACACTGATTTGTGCTGGCTCTTTTTTGGTCTACGCAATAAAACTTGAAGCCAATGCTTTCCCAGGCTTTAATGAGCATATAAACATAGTACCTGTGTTAAAATTAAGGGTGACTAAATTCTAGCCAGCTATGTAAATAAGTGTATATTGCAAATTGATTTGTAATAGTGTGGTATTCTTTTCTATGTGCTTTTTATAATTTAACTTGTGACAGCATTTGGTTGTTATATTTTAAAAGTCCACTAGAGGGTGCAAAACAACAGAACAATGTTTTTTACACTCAGTTTTTTAGTACCGAAATTAAATAAATTATTTTATTGTAAATTTTAAGTAAAATTTTAATATGAATATTTTTATATGTACTTAAAGTAGTTTGGCAATATTTATAACTAATTTAAAAGTTTATTAAGTGTTTTTGAACAGGTATTTTATCAGAACAGTGTCTATGTTTGGCCAGTGAATTTTGATGTCACTATATAAAGCTGGGAAACCATTACTGAATGTTATCTGATGAAGTCTGCTGGACAAAAATGTATTTGTAGTGATGTGCGTTAAAATAGATTAAAACTTGCTTTTTATACCAAAGGATTTGGTTTATGGTGCTTTCTGCAGTGGTGTCTATCATTCTGGAGATTCTATAAATGTCACATACCAGGTTAAGGTCTTTAGCGTGAGTAACCTGTGTACCATTTGACTTATGGATATGCAGCATTTCCAACAAAGCAGGGTTGCCTTGCATGCAAGCAGAGGCTGCCTCTGAATAGTCTGTATGAAATAGAATAAAGTGACAGTGATTTCAGATGATTCACATAGGACAGATGCTGAAGACCTTGAATTTTCCTTGTGAGGAACCTTTGTGGTCTCTTCAGTTGCATTAGGTGCTTAGAAAGGTACATACCAAAAGGGGCATTGTACTCAGTTATTGGCCTGATGAGGGAAGAGTACAGGGAGGTTATAACTTCTTTTTTCTGGAGGCCCTAACTTATGAGATGAGCAATATAGAATGCCCTTCTTAACACTGTTGAGACATGTTGGTCAAAGGTAAAATTGCTGTCAACCTGTGTGCCCAGGTCTCTCACCACGAATACGTACTTAAGGTGTTAGTATTGATGCAGTAGTTAGCAGGAACATCACTCTTACCGAAAGGGATGATAATACATTTTTTTGCATTCTATGCTGCAACATGTGGATTAGCATATCTTGTTCCCCAGAACTGTAAAGGAAAGTCCCACCACTATACAGATATTTTATACAATTGCCCATTTTCATGAGGTCCTAGGAACCATAGGTTACAGACATGATCACATCAAGACTAATCTGAATTATTGGCACTGAAATGTATCAACAGCAAGTGATTCTACTCTCTTAAGTGCTAGTTGGTGTCTATCACACAAAACATTATATATATAATGTGTCCATGTGCAACCCAGGCAGTTCCCATGATTCACACATATCATACATATGTCTCCTCTATAGCAATGATTCATATGGGGGAAATTAATACAGAGTCAGCTACTATGGCTAAGGTTGTGAGGTTAGCCTGCACCTCAACATGGGCCTCTGATGTGGAGGATGTGGGGGATTTCTCCCACAGTAGTGTTGCAGTTAATGTCATTGTGTCATCAGACTGTGCCATATGCCATATTGTCATCATCATCAGCCACAAGTGACCTGTCAACAAAAAGACTATGTTGCCCCATTGTGCTGATCCCTCCATCAGTAGAACCTGTAAAACCAAGAACACATGATGCTTTTGGCAGCACCCACACTCATGGCTATACACCATGTGGAATGCATAGCGGCAGACAACAAGATATGCATATAACATATGGCAACATCTTGATGTGTAGGCTGCTGCACTTGCAGTCCAGAGGTATCTGAAAGGACAGCAGTACAGAAGGTTCTTGTGGAGATGACCCCAAGAAAGTCCTTGGGGAAGTAGGTCCATCACACATGCACTGCACTGTACCATTCAGATGTGTATTACTAACTTGGTGTGTTTCCTACTCACACTTGGGTTGTCAGTACCAGTCCTACTCTCATATCCAAGCTACCTCTGGATATGAGAGCCCACTTATCCTCCACATAGAGGGACACCAGGAACTCTTCCACCTCTGTGAGCTGGTTCTGTATTGCTGATCAACCACTCTATGGTGGACAACTCCTCTGCAATGTCCATGCCTTGAGCTTTATATGGAGTACCCATATCTATTACCCTTGGCCACACCTCTTACAAAGACATAGTATGATCGACCATAGCATCCGCATGCTGTACCAGTCCCTTCAACACCTGGTCACAATACAGCTTTCCTGTAGCAGCTTTGCACAAAAAGCAGATGTCATGTTTGTGTACAGCTTGCTGTAACACCTCTGTTTCCAGGGCAGTGAACTTTTCCAGCTGTTGCCTCACCTGGGTACCCATGCCAAACTGTGTACACCTGTGGGATACATCTATCAGTATGGCATGTTGAGGAAGTCATTTATTCATGGCCACCACCTCCTTCCCTCATTATGTAGCCAGTTAGCAGGTCTCCATAATGCTCTGCATACCCCCTGTGTACACACTACAACAATGAACACAGCCTCCCTAGAACCCTACTTGTGTGTGCCTACTGATCCCATATAGTGCTAAGCACACCTTACTACACTTCTTACAAAACATTGCTGTACTTCACCCTAGATACAGACAGTCAGCATGTCCTTTGTAGCATGTCCTTCCCTAGATGTTAGATGCCTATGCTGTACCCTGCCATGACAGCTAGACATGGCAGAGCCATGCCATTGTGCTCACACATATGACGTGGTATCTGTCTCACTGTTACTGCTATCCACAGATGTTGACAAAACTGCTGGGGTACATTAACAGGTGAGTTTTATTTCTTCATTATTTGTTTCTCCGAGTCCACAGTGTTACTATATAAAATCATGTATGGCACCATTTTTTTTTTTTGTTTTTTTTTTTTTGTCTGCAAATGTTTTCAGATTAAATGACACCCAACCTTTATATTGCACTAAAAAAGGTTGCCAGACTGCACTGTGCTGTCCTCAGTGGCCAGTGCTGACTATGCTCAGCATTGTGATAAGCAAGCATGTGACAACTATGCTTGTACACACAGCCATTGTAAACATACTAAAAAGAACTCTGTCTTAGCTAGGAACTGGAGGATATAATGACAACACTACCAAAAACCACCAATGAATTCAGCACCACAATCCTCACTATTACGGTAATATCCTTTATTCAAATATGTCAAAACGAAGAATCATCCAACATCCAAGGTTAAGTGCTTTCGTTTTTAATACAAGACATCATTAGAACCATGAATGATAACACCATGCCCCCATTTAAAAATATAAATGAAACAGACACACCTCCAGAGCTAACCAATAACAGCTTGACTAAGCAAATACATCATTGTAATCAAACAAGTATAAAAAATTGCCCCAATTAAAAACGGAGCCAATAATGTGTTAAGAAAAAGATTGCAGTGAAAAATTGTATAAAACAAAAACTTCTTTAAACACATGAAGCCCTTTTCCTTAACTCGCTTGTAACAGAAATCATTTTGCTGAGACCAAGGTGATTTGTAGCATTTAATCTAATATGTCACACATCTCCCTATGTAGTAATACATTTTCCCAGTCCCCGCAGTATGGATAAACACCAATCCATTCCAAGACTAGAAAAGTAAATTTAATAAAATCCTTGCACTCAGAACTGTCTGGCAAAAGCACTTCTATCATCTCTGCGCTCTATACTATAATTCTGCTGATATATTCTCATTAAGTGCATGTTTAGTTTTATCCACATAAAATGCAGGATGTGTTGCACTTCGCCAGATACACCACTCTTGATGATGAACAATTGTATGCCACTGTGCCAGTACTAAAATTCAGTTTTCTCAGCAAAGACCAAGTAGAATCAGTACAAATGAATGGGTACTGATGACAATGTCCACATTCCTTTGTTACTGCAAGCCCTTGATTAGCTATTCTTGGCCTCCCTAGCAATGACTTCATTAGACTTGTTTTATATGTAAATACAGGGGGTACAGAAGCGAGATGTATAATACTGTCATCGACCTGTAAAAAAGACCAGTTCCAGTGGACAGAAATTTCAGTCTGCTTCACTTCTAAAGTGAAACGTAACACCATGTGGTTACAGTTAAAACACTGTTTATTATCGATCTTCTTCTGCTTCACTTCTAAAGTGAAACGTAACACCATGTGGTTACAGTTAAAACACGGTTTATTATCGATCTTCTCCTCTACTTGCCATAAACCATTTTTGATGATAGGAGCATATTTGCCACCCCCTCTCAGCCCAAATTGCTTTGCTAATGGAATCAAACAGTTGGGTGGGTAACCACGCTCTCTAAACATTAGTCTGGTGGCCTCAAACCGCTCAACACATTCATCATCATTGGATGTTAACCGTGAAATCCATATAAGCTGACTTCTGACCACCCCTGTTTTTTGATGTCAGGGGTGACAGCAAGTAAAATACAAATAAGCATTACAGTGGATAGATTTCCTATAAATACGTGTAACAAAATCCTGATTACACACCTTCCTTATTTCGATGTCAAGATAGTTGATAACTTGCAAAATTAACCTGGGAAGTAAACCTCAAAAAATTAGTACTTGATTGTATCTGTACAAGCAAAATATAAAAAACTGCTCTGTAGTGCCATCCTAAATATTAGTACATCATTCAGGAATCCAAAATAACTGGCACAGTGTGTACACAAAGGCAACTTAAATAATATGTCCAATTCCGATTTGAGCATCACCACGTTGGCAAACAAGGGCACACGTGGCCACCATTGCCACTCCCAAATTCTGTTTATAAAACTCACCTTCGAATGCAAAAAATTATTATGCAAAATAAGATCCATAAACTCATAGATCATACTATTCTAAGATCTTGTTAATAACCCATAATTTGAAATTATGTGTTGAAACCAATTCAACCCTCTTTCATGTGGAATCACCGTGAAGAGACTTTGCACATCGCAAGTAACAAATAAGAAGTCTTTCTTTGCTGGAATGCATCGCAACTTGTCTAAAAGATCCCCAAGAGTCTTTTAGAATATGTGGAAAAAATCAAGCAGGTGTTTAAGTTTACGATCAATACATTTCTCCATTGGTTCTGTCATTGAACCTCTTCCTGCCACAATAGGACGAATGGGGTGGTTGTTTAAATCTTTGTGGATTTTGGGAGTACCAAAAATTTTACGGAAACACAACTCTCATGTAGTCATATAAGTCCTTGGAAATGGTGTCAAAAAGAAGTAACTCATCTAAAACTACTTTAGTTCCATGGTAAGCAGTGTTAATCTCATCGACTGATACCATGGAGTAAACAATAAGCCGAGCATTCGCCCACAATAATCCACACTGAAAATAATCACAAGGCCCCCTCCCTTGTCAGGCTTCATGCACCTAATTTTCTTATTGTGAGAAAAGTCTCTTAACAGATGATTTTTTTTAACTGTTAAGTTGTAAAATTTTTTTTGTTGTCTTACTTCCCAGTTTTTCCCTAATATCTCTCTCACACTGCTTTTCGAACATACTGATGACAGGGTGTAAGAGGGGTTATAATACTCTTTCTTCTAAATTCCATTCCTTCAAGTTCACCATCATTGTCACCACATAAAACCTGAAGGTTCAATTTTCTAGTAAAAACTTTCAGATCTAAAATAATATCATCCACACCTGTTCTCATAGCTGCTGTAACATTAAAGCCCTTTAAAAACAAACTATGATGGTGCGTGCCAATATTTAATTTGGCAATATTATAGCCAAAGAAAGATGTAACACTCACGGTACCAGGAGTCTGCAGATAAAACTCACAGGCTAAATTGCCCAGGGGTGGAGTGTTGAAGTCTACCTGAAAGATCTTCTTTCGTTGTAGGTCTGTCACCTCACTCTCCCCCAGGAGTTCGTAATCACATGCTGATGATTGTTGTCCCTGTTCACTAATCTCTCTGATCTCCTGACTGTGGTCTGTTCTAAAGGGATATCAGAATCAATGTTATCACTATCATCAGCATTAACTTGGCTCCTAGTGGAGTTTGTTGTCTGAACGGAATCTGGTGGAGCAGGGTAAACCATTTTGTTACGATAATCAAGATCATCCTGGGCCAATTTTCTGTCCATCCTATTTTTAATGTTCACCAGCTTGTTGTTGATGGACATAAATGTATTATTAAACCAGTCTTTGTACTTGTAAAAATCTAAATCTGTGCTTATGGACTCAACTAACTTTGAAATATCCAATTTGTACTTTGCCATCTGTATTTCATTCTCTTTCACTAGTAATATTGTGAGTTCCAACCCCATCCAGTCGAACAATTATTGGTCTGATGAGGGAAGAGTACAGGGAGGTTATAACTTCTTTTTTTCTGGAGGCCCTTACTTATGAGGTGAGCAATATAAAATACCCTTCTTACCACTGTCGAGACATGGTGGTCAAAGATAAGGTTGCAGTCCACCTGTTTGTCCAGGTCTCTCATCACTGAGTGCATACTTAAGGTGTTAGTATTAACCTTATGTTGGACGATTCTTCATTTTGATGTATTTGAATAAAGGATTTAAGTGTAATAGTAAGGATTGTGGTGCTGAATTCATTGCTGGCTTTGTTTTTGGTAGTAGTAGCCATTGTAAACATGTAGAACCATTGTACAGCACAGTGTGCATTTGTTACCACTCCATTACAGCATTGTACATGACCTATCATTTTACTCAACAAGTGAACCACTGTGATTGCACAAGCCTGCCTTAGATGCTGTGAACTGAAGGGCTTCCAGCATAGTAGCCTATAGTAGCCCATAGTAGCAAGTTATTCTTTTTCTTGCTGTATAGAGACTTTGTTACGCACCTGCTGCAGCAGCATGATGGCCAGCTGTGCAGGTTAGATGCCAGGATGATGTGTGATGAGACTGGCATTATCCATTTTTCAGAGCAGTACCAGCATCGGTACAGTGACCAGTGGTGGCACCATCCTGGCCTGCTTCAACAATGAGAGACAGAGGTGTATGTATTTATTTCCTCTTCCTATTTTTTTATTTGGTAGGTGTACATGTGTACTGAAGTTTGCATACTTTGTTTGTCAGTGCTGGAGAAGTGCAATTTTAGCATAGCAGGATGTCACAGAAGGTGAGAACAACTCTTTCAGCAGTTCGGCGTATAGGCAGTATGTTTCAGTCCACTTTAAAGCTGTGTCTCTATGTATACCACATGTGGACTAATATGTTCTCTTTTTTTCATCCTTCTGCAGATCCAGGTATGCTGGAGGTAGTGGAGCATCACAGTTCACCTCAGATTATGACAGTCAACACCTCTGGCACTAGTTCACCAATGGACACCAAGTCTGCTTCCTAGTGCAGGATGAAGCTTACCTGGCAGTATTACTGATGGCATCTATGGCCACTTCTCAGGTGGGGTGGTATAAGGTTATCTTCTGACAGTGACCTGAAGAGATTTCTCATGAATCTGAGGTAGCCTGCCTTGATGGTGACATTCATCAAGTCGTTCCCATGTCCTTCTATACTTCTACCTGTCTACAAGACATACCTAATGCTGTTCTTTCTCTTAACATGGCCTCTCTGTTTTACTATCATTTCGTATTATGTATTATCAGATTTAAATAATGAAATAACTTCACTGTTAATGATTCATTTAAATAATCTACTGTGCCCATCTTATGTAAAATATCTTGCATTACACCAGTTTATAAAAAGGGGAAAGCCTTAATAGCTATCACCCTGTCAGCCTCACACCAATTTTAGATAAATGTTTGAATCAGTGCTTATTAAAACTTATGAAGCAAGAAAAAAAGAACAATTGAGGAAATAAACATTGATCAACATTGCTTTACCAAAAAGGCTTGGATTTTTATGAATATGGTAGAATTCCATGAACGGCACTGTGGCTACTGATTTATGTTTATCACATGACACAATTTTTTAAAAAAGTTTCTGAAAATCTTTGATATTTTACCTCATAAAATAATAAACAAGACTTTTGTTAATTATGGATATAATACACATTTGATATACTGGATTTTGAGCTGGTAGACTAGAAGTCAAGCAGCTGTTATTTAGGGTGATACATCTAAGCCTTCCCAAGATCTGTGTAAGGTTCCACAGTGGTTCTTCTTAGCCCATTACTGTTTGACTTAGATTTTGCGGATATTCCTTAACACAGATCATGCTAATCAAATAAGTATGCTGATGTTTTCAAGACTATCTTCAACATTGTTAGTAGTAAGGAACTACAAGTAGTAAAGTCCTGTCTACTGCAAATAGGTAAATCGGCACCCAAGGGTGATATTACCTTTAGTATAGGTAAGTGCAAAATAAAGTGTTTTTGGTAAACCCACGAATATTGATTCAATGCTTAGAGATGAGTCTGCATGCAACAGCTTGGAAATTACCATTAATGGTAGCCAATAATTCCGAAAACACATCAGTATTATAACAAATCAAGTTATGAGGCAAATGGGTTTATTGCTAATGAATATTTCCACAAGAAATATAGATTGTATGTAAAACATCTATAAGGCCCATACTAATGTATAATGATGCATTTTGTATTTACAAGCTATGGAAATCAACTGTCTTGAGATGGTTCAAAGGAAGTTTACTTAGAGAATTAGAGTTATGAGGAAAGATGTAAACAACACCAACTCCCCCTTTCATTTCAAATTTCAGTGTTGTGGTTTGTGAAAACGGAGTCATTCTGATGGGTGAATCAGTTATTTCTCAACCAGGTCTCCCTTTTTCCTGTACCTGTAATCACAGATGCAGCAGACTTTGCATCGGCAACTGTGCCCAAGGAGTCGAAAGTGTAGGGCCTCTGGAACAAGCAAGACAAATTAAAGCACATAAAAGTCAAAGAAATAATATCTGTAACAATTGCTATCACATCTTTGGACCCCAATCTCTCTGCTAGTAATCACAGTTAATACTATAGTGATGTGGTACTTAAACATATACAAGAGGGAGACAGTTACTACCCCCTTTACAGAATAGCTATGCTAGCCTAGGAATTAGAGACTCTTTTCAATCTGCCTCTCCAGGCTAACTCCATTTTGTCAGAGCAAAACATACTCCAGACAAGTTGAGCAGGACCAGGATAGACCCTCTCAATTGGAAGGAGCACCTGAGCTTCTTCCAAAAATTGGTACATCTGTGGGGAACTCCTCAAGTAGATCTATTTGCCACCAGCCACAACAGACAAAGTCTGTTTTAGGACTTCTTGCACACAGGCCTGGAAGATAGGTACCTTTCACTTCCACAGTCAGGAATTTTCCACCCTTTCCTCTGATAACTAGGGCTCTTCTGAAGGTACAGGAAGAGTCTCCAAACATAATTGTGGTGACCCTGTTTTTGTCCATATATCAGTGATTCTCTTACTTTTGAAACTGGACAATGGCAATTACCATTAGCTTCCTCATAGGATTGACTTATTTACACAAGGCAGGATTTGTTCAGTACACCCCAGCATTCAACTTCTTCATCTGACTGCTTGTATTGATAGAATTATAGTACCTTTTAGGTACCTTGTCGCCTTACAGTCCTGTTCGATTCTGAGCTAGAGCGTCTTCTGTGTGGAGACATGTGTGAATGGGCGTACCTTCGTTGAAGGTTGTACGTCAGGGCTGGCAACTCGGCACATAAAACTCTACTGCCAATCATTAGCAGACCGGAGTTCCACTGTGGCGACCCCTAACCGGGAAAAGCCGAAAGATACAACAACATTTCTGAGGACATGCAGCAGATATTAAAGGAAGCAAAAGAAACCACCTACTAGGAAATCATATTTTTTAGTCAGTGTCATGACAAGAATCATTTCTGCTAGAGTGGTCATAGAGCCTCTCCTTTCTACTTTTTTAATCCATTCCACTTAAAAGGGAAGTGGCCCCTTCCTGGAATCTTAATTTTGGACTGGCAAAACATAAACTGTTTCCTTCTGAACCTACTCATGAGGCTATTTGAAGATCTTATTTGGAAAACAGTGTTACTCATTGCTCTGACCTCTGCAAGATGAGTATTTGTGTTACAAGCTGTTATCGTAAGTCATCCATATTTAATCTATCAGAGAAATAGGATAATTACTGAGAAAACATTTTATACCTAAAGTTGTTTCATAGCATTGAGCCATCTCCCTGTTTTCTTCCCAGAACCAAAAGATGAGAGAAAAAGAGTTTTATCCTCTGGATGTTCACAGGCAACTCAGAAATTACATTGACAGGACAAAGCACCTTTGGCACTTCTGATTAGATGTTTATTTCCTGTGAAGGCAAGACAATGCAAGAATCAGTGTTAAAACAGACAATTTCTGAATGGCTGTCTCATGCTATTGCTTTTGTTATTTTCACCATAACAAGACACTTCCAGGCAAAGTCAGGGTGACTACTGTGGCTTTTGGAAAGGAGTAGACTATAGAAAATGCAAAGGTAGCAACCTGGTCATGTGTAAGACCTTTACCATTTACCACAAACTAAATCCCTTCTACAGGTCTAGAGCAGTCTTTACAAGGACTGTACTCCAGGGCCTGTTGGACCCTATTCTTTCTTCCTTCTCAGTTTCTTTCTAAGCAGTGGTATTCATCCCAAAGGCTACAGCAACAGTAATCTAATGATGACTGCTACAGACTCAAACCCAGGACCTACTGAACATTAGGCTGTATCTCTATCCATTTATCCACTTGGATATTAAAAAGGTAGCTCTTCAGCCAGTGACTTATTTACCAGAGGTGAGAATCAACCCTTGCACAAAAGGGATGGAAGGCAAGAATCAAACCTTGCACCAAAGGGATGGAAGGCAAACCCCTTAACCATTATGCCAATCAATCTCTACCTTTGGGTATACCAGACTTGTGTATGTAAACTTACTATAACAGTAGATGTTCAAATGCATCACTGTTGCAGCAGTTGCACCCCCCCCCCTCTATCACATTCCTTTTAGCTATTTTTATGCCATGATGTGGGATTTTTATTACTATTGTTCCTATCTGACAGTATTCTAGCCTTCCACTGTTGAGGTAAGCAAGCTCTGAAATTTTGGTACCCTAGCCATTTATTTTATACTGCTCTCCTTCAGTTGTGCGCTAGTGTGTGTGGAAGGTGCCCTAAAGCTGTGCAAGCTGCCTAGCTGGTCCGATCCTTAGCAGGATGTCCCATTTAGCTTTGGCTACTGTAACAGTCATCTTTTCAAACACCTACTGAAAGTTTACTCAGACAATAGCCTGTTCTGCACAACACTAATGAATGTCACAGGATGAACTTGAAACTCCTGCATGCTTAGGTAAAGTTTCTGCAAAGAAGGAAGGAGGTGTCATAAAGCAGCTGATCCAGTAAAAAATGTACGAAGAAAAAAAACATAATAATAAACAGTACCATAAAGACACCATCTTCCTGTTTTCACCTTATTTTCTGTTTGCATTTTCTACAAATGAAATTACTTGTCTTGAAATAGGAATCAAGTATCATTCTGAAAACATTTTTTTGTTATTTTGTTTGTTTGGGTGTGACTGTCACTGTTTCCTGAATTACTACATTCCTCAAGTAAATCAGACATCACTTTATGAAATTCAAACTGCTTCTGGGTCTGTCTGGCCCTACATTCTACTTAATATCATTGGTGCTACCATGCCTTTAACATTGTAGAGCTTCAAAAAGTATGATGTTTATTCCAGGCATTTGTGGTCACCTGTGTATTTCACTAAAAGTCACATTCTAGGAAAAATGTAAATATTTTGTCTCATGTATACAGTATCTCACCCTGTTTGCAAGATATTACTTGCAAACATAGTCTTTGAAATATATTTTTGAATGTTCACAGTGTTATCCAGCTGAGACATACATTTTCTACATTCATCCTTCAGGCAGTTTAATTTCATGATTCTAGTTTGTTATTGTTGCATTGTGTTCCAAAAGAACATTACAAATATTTATTTGTGTATATTTGTAATTTCATTCAGGGTAGGCATTTATCAGGAGTTTATCTAACATATACAAATTATTTACTTGCATTTTTGTGTCTCTTACAAGAAGCTACATATGCAAAAAACATCCCTATAATATAAATAGCATTCACATAACATTTTCCCTTGAGATTAGAGTCTGCATTTGCAATGCAGTCTTACATTACAGATGAGCGGATAAAAAAGTCTATGCAGTGTTCTTTTACTGCACAAACTATAGTGACTTCATTAAAGACATATTACTTATTCCAGTATATACCTGTACTGGTGAACTTTGTTTTCCTAAGATGTTCCTGATATCCATCTTTAAAACCTTTTTAAGAACACAAATCTGAATACATTTTACATTGAGATAATCAATAAATCTTTGAATTATATCCCTCTGCCATTTTTAATTTCTCCAAGTCTTTTGGGTTTCTAATACCATGACGGGACTGGACCCCATTCCTAAGTCAAAGTCCGATTAAAGTTCATGAAATTAATATAGTTTCACTCTTTGATTTTAGCCAAAAGTGCTCTTCACAGCACCCGCAATGTCACAATAATGACTCCTTCTGCAATTCGTATGGTGTTACATGACTTGGTAACATATCTAAATACGCTTATAAATTCTTTTTTATAAGACCAGTTGCTCCTACTACTATTGGAACTGTCTGGGTATCTTTCTTGTAAAATGAATAACTCCAACAGCAACAGGACCCGGAGCCAAAATTAAAATAAAATATTTAATTCCAATACACAATGTACACCAAACACGTAAAACCAAGCGCTTTCACCCGGCCACTGCCAGGCTTTTTCAAGGAATGAATACATGTAGAGGCCATCCCTTTACCATTAAATAACAATTTTCTAGGTCAGCTAATTGCCGATTAATTATCATCAATAAAATTAAAATCCACATTCAAATCCATACAAAAAAATATATGTGCTTGTTTTTCTACGTAGTGTGTCAAAATTCCAAAATCAGTCATATACATAAAACTTAATCTAATATAAAAATAATAATTTATAAACTAATAATTCTAAAATTAATCATCTATATATACATTTTTTTTAATTAATTATTACAAAAACATAAAATCTATTCAAAGTCTAGCCCGTCTTAATTTCAAAACACACCCAATGTTTATACTGTCATTTAGTCCTGGGAATCTAGTTGCATCCAGTCTGAGTTGCCAATAAAGTTCTCGATATTCCAAACGGGTCTCCCATCTCCCCCTCTTACATCTGGGATAACGTGCTCCAAAACCATAAACCTCAAAATCATGTTGTTACAAATTTGGGAGTGTTTAACAAAGGCATTACTCTCCTTACCTCTGGAAATGTCATAAAAATGTTCGTACACCCTCTTTCTTAGGAGTCTTTCCGTTTTGCCAACATAAAAACTTAAGCAATGCATACAAATCCCTAGGTATACCACTGCCGTTGCACCACAATTATAATATTTGCTAGATTTAACTGTAAACTTCCTATCCGGTAGGTGAAACCTATCCTGGTTCAACATAGCAAAACATTGCTTGCAGTTATCGCACTTGTGTGTACCTAACTTGTTCTTGTTGTTTTTCACATTCCCCTTCCTTTCAAAAAGTTCTTTTAAGTTGACACCCCTTTTCCTTATAAAATGTTTCAATACTTTCACTTCATTTGGATCTTGTGAGGTCACTAGATATGTGTGGAGTCCCATGATTGCAGAGCTATACATGTAATCAATTTCAAGGAGGCCCATCCCTCCTTCAGAACGGGGAATATATAATCTTGGTATACACTGATTTTTATAAATCATTTGGTGAGCATGAAGCATCCTTCTTGTTTTAATATCCAGTCTATCCAACACTTTTTAGGGCCAATCAGTCACTCCAAAACTATAAGTTAGGACAGGAAGAGCAAATTGATTTATAGCTTGGCTCTTGTTCCTAGATGTCAGTGCTGTCTTTAGGATTAATTTAAGTCTTCTAAAGGTCTCCCAACTGTGTTTTATTCACATTTGTTCATGTTTTATTGCTGATCCTTCATCAATTCCCAAGTATTTATACACTCCCTCTTGCTCAAGTTCTTTTATATTACATTCTTGTCCCAAACTGATGTTTTCCTGGTGCTGCAGTTTTCCTTTTTTAAAGGTTGCTTTTGCACATTTATCAAGACCAAATGACATTCCAATATCATCTGAAAAAGCTTTGGCAACCTACAGCTGTGCTTTCAGTTCCTCATCTGATGAGCTATACAATTTTAAATCATCAACAAAGAGAAGATGAGAAGTCATTAGACTGTTGTTTTCTAGGAGCCAAATTGTAGCTATGGCCTAAGCTGTTAAGTAAACAGCTTAATGGATTAATGGTAAGGCAAAACAACAACGGTGACAATGAGTCACCCTGGAATATCCCCCTTTGAATTTTTATCCCTGGGATAATAATCTGTTCTTTATCATGGATTAATTGCAAAGTGGTCTGCCACTGTTTCATGGTTATTGTAATGCAATCAATCAGTGTAGGGTGTATATTATACATTTTTAAGCACTCTTTTATCCATGAATGTGGGATACTATCAAATGCTTTTTTGTAGTCAATCCATCCCATACTTAGACTCTTCCCCTTCTTATGACTTTCTTTTATTGCCCTTTTGTTCTACTGCCATTATTGAGTTTTCTTATAAATGACTATAAACTCTGTTGGCGTCAGTTCCCATGTATAGTTTATACGTCATTGGAAGACAACGTCTTGTCTAGTGTTCTATCATTTTTAGGGTAGCTTGCATGTTCACTCTTATAGGTTCATAGGTAGGTACTAGGCTATTGGCTCTAGGGCCTATACAAGCCTAGCCAAAAAGGTACTCTGGCTTTCGCCACCCAAGAAAATTATTTTCCTATGCCCCTGTCAAGCAGAACCACAGAAGTGATCCCCGGGTTGAATTTCCTATTACCCATCCAATCATAAAGATTTTTCTTGAAGAGTGCTAATGAGGAGCTCTGTTTGACATAGATAGGTAGTCTGTTCCAGAGTATGGGAAGTCTCTGGGGCAGGAATCTATCCCTCCAGCATGTTCTGTTTATTGTAGTGACAAGGTTTAGGTCCCTAGAGCGTGTAGCTCTGAGGGATTGGGATTTCTTTAAGTGGAGCATGTCCAACAGCTCTGGGTTTGACATAGCTTTGTATGTTAGGCAGAGATCACCTCTGAGTCAAATGAACGTTTATACTGGTTTCCTGTGGAAGGCTTCAAAATATCTTGATATGGCACCTGACCAGTTGCTTCCTGTTCCACCGGTTTCCCCTTAACTTGGATATCCATTGCTCTATCCAGTTGTGGTGTTTTCTGTATTTGATTTACTAGATTGAATCCTTCTCTTTGCAGCTGTTCCATAACCTCAATTTCTATTTCTCTGACTTCTCCATTACTAATCTCTTCTTGTATTTTTTCTCTTAGTCTTCTTATTTTTTGTATACTGTAAAGTTTTCCATATCCAGATTCCTTTCCCTATATTTTTCTTCAAATATCTTTGGTGCTGCTCTTTTTGTATTGGTTAGTTTTGCTTTCTCCTTTGCATAAATATTACACCATATTAAATCTCTTTTCTTTTCCCTTGTCCATCTTTCTTCTTCACATGTCTCCTGATCTCTGGTTTCTGCCATTGTGTAGTTCACCCTATGTCCCGTCATGTGTCTTGTCTAGTGTTCTGTTATTATCCTGACCCTGCCCATAGAATCATAGAATTACAGGAGGTTACTAGGCTTATGACCCTAGAATTCATGCCCCAGTTTTCCCAATTATCAATGCCCACAGGCTAGAACAGCTTTGGTATATGCCTGTGCCATAGGACATTTACAAGTTGCCCCTGTCCATAAGGGCCATAAGCAGCAAGCTAAGGATGACTTTGCAATTTCCCATCCATTGGTCCAAACTGTGTTAGAATAGGCTTATGGAAGAGCTCTGTTTTACATGAGCTTCTTTTCAATAGAAGGGGTAATTTCTGAGACACATACTTGTTCCTCCAACATGTTGTGTTTATGTCATAGATAAGGAATAGATCCTTAGATCAGGTAATTCTAATGATGTTAGTTTTGCAAATGTGTAGCAGATCCATCATGACTGAATCAGAGAATGCCTTCTAGGTTAGGCATAGATCGAACCTCAGTAGTCCAAAGGAAACCAAGTACAGGGACAGGGCTTTGAGGTAGTTTGCATAAGACATATAATTTACACCCTGGATTCTTTTAGTGAGGAACACCTGTAGTCACTCCTACTGTTGCAAATACCTGGTCAGATACATGCAGAAGGGTGCATTGTACTTAATTATTGGTCTAATGAGAGCTGAATACAGTGGGACTATGACTATGATTTCCTTAGGCCTGGATGCCATGCCATTACTTATAATTTATGCCACATAGAAGGATGATCTCAGTACACATGGTGATCAAAGTTTCAGGTTATTATCAACCAGACTTCCCAAGTCCCTTACCACTGGGTCTACTCTTAGAGGAGTATTATCAGTGTTGTAATTTGCAGGGGAGTTTGACTTCCCAAAGCGTATAATTATGCATTTTTTCACAGAGTTTTAGGCCATGCTTCTGGCACCAGTTATTTGTCTGTGTCAGATCCTCCTGGATGGTATCTAAATCTTAGAGGGATTCAGCAACTGCACCCAACTTGCAGTTGTCAGCAAATTTGGTCAAACAAAGGTTTTCTACCCCCACCTTGGCTTCAGAGAATTATATTCCAAACAGGAGACGTCTCAGGACTGAGTCCTGTGGGGCACCACTAGAAGCAGCCCCCTTGTTGGAGGTGGATTCCCCCACCATAACTTCATGTGTCCTATCTATGAGACATTTGATTAGCCATTTGGTGAGAGATTTATGCTTACAATTCTGAGTTTGTCTACATGAAGTATAGTGTTAAATGCCTTTCCCAGGGCAGGGTAGGCAGTATGTACTGTTTTACTCTCATCCTTGTCTCTAGTGACCTTCTCAAAGAAGTCCACCAAATTTAGTAAACATGGCTGCCCAAAACCGGACTGGGATGAATCCACAGTTTGAAGATTTCCTATGTCTTTGTTTACAGGGCCACGATAATTCTTCCCATGGCCTTGCTTATAAGACTAGCCAAATGTATGGGCCTGTAGTTCCCTGGGTCTGTTGATGGTCCACCTTTGTGTAGAGCGATGACCACTGCAGTTGTCCATTCCCTAGGAATGAAGCCTGTCCAAAGGCTGTGGTTCAATCAAGATTCTACAGGCCTGACAGGTCATGTTTCAAGCTATTTAGGAGGCATCCTGAGATGTTATCAGGATCCATTCATGCAGTGTTTTTAGAACTTGAGAATGCAGTGAGGATCTGTTCTTTAGTGACAGCTGTGGAAAAATGGTAGAGGGCATTCCCTAGGGGGACTGGGGGGGGGGGTAATAGTGAAAGTGGAGCTACATTTATCACCAAGCAAATCTGCTACATCCCCCTGTTCAGTATAAGAAGTTCCATTTTCTACAACTTCAGTACACTGCTGGGTGTTCCCTTTAAGGTTACCTTCATAACTGAAAAATGCCTTATGGTTCTCCTTAGCCTGTGAGGATACTTTTGCCTTGAAGTTGGCTTTTATGGACTTGATTAGTCCCCTGAGTTGCTTATTGAGACTGATGAGGGAGTTTTTTTTTATTTATTTTTTATTTTGTTTTGTTTTTTGGGCATAGTCCTTGTTTTTGGACAGAATTTATTTATTTTGTTGTACAACCTATTTATACTGGGGGTCCACCAAGGGAGCTAAGTTTTGGAGTCTGTCCTAAGTTTTTCATTTTGGTACTGCTGTGTCTATGCAGTTATTTACATGTTTGTACAGGGTTTCCATAAACACTTCCACATAGGCAACTGTGTTGTCTGATTTTGGGGGGGGGGGGGGTTGGAATTTGGCTATGTCATCACTTAATAGGAGGTAGTTAGCCTTGGAAAAGTTCTTAAAGGTTCTGGGTTTTGCTGGGAGTTCAGCCTTTACATTTATTTTAAAGGTGATTGCTTTGTTATCTGATCTGACTAGTGAGGACATTACACAAGGGGGGTGCAACATTCCCTCGTATTTGTTAGTATCAGATCCAGGATACTTGTACCCCTTGAAGGTGTGCAGACTAGCTGATCCAGGGTGCTTGCATTGGCAAAATGTAGCACTCTTTGTGACTCAATGTTAGTGGTTGTGTATGTATCCTAGTTTATTGTTAGATCTTGGAAATCACCCATGAATATGGTGTTGAACAGAATAGTGAGTGATCCAGTACATTCAAGTATATGGCATGGTTATTCTGGAACAGAGATGGAGATCTACAGCTAGCAGGTATATGGTATTGGACTTTACCTAAGGTTGAGTGGCTCAAGCATGTTATATTGTTTGACCACTCTTGATATGTGCTTACTTTTTATGTAGCTTGATACACTTCCACATCTTGTCCATTCATACGTTGCAGTATGGCTGATATGTGCTCCTTCCACCAAAATAACTTAGTCACCCAGATCCTCTGGTGTTATAATAAAAAAGTTAAGTCTACATAGTACCTCCAATAACCTTCCAAATTATCCACCAGTCATCAAAACTGCCCCCCAAACTAGTTACCTTTAGACCCACATCCACTATTAATATATAAAACCTCAAAGAATACCTAGCAAATTTCACATGGTCTGCCATTAGCGAATTACAGACCCCAAGTCAGCTGCCACAGCTCTTATAAATACCCTCCATCAATTTTAAGACAAATTATTCCATTTCACACAGCAACTTTTCAGATATAACAAAAACCCATGGCTAACCATTGAACTGAAAGATCTGCTCAAACTTAGGGATAGTGTGTGATCTTCATGGAGACAAAAACCCTGTGGAGAAAATCATACCGCCTTTGTCCCTCTAAGTGACCTAGCTGCACAAGTCATATATAGGCACAAAGCCATCTATTTCAAAAGTAAACAACTTGCTCTGCTAGGCAAACCCAAACATTTCTGGCAGAACGTAAATCTTCTCACAGGCCGAAAATTCAACAATCCCATCTCCTCCCCTATTATCATCCAGACCCATCAAAGCCAACTCTAAAACTCTGACTTTCTCAAGGAATTTAGCCACCTGTCTATAATGCAACCTGTACCCCCAAACTCACTCAGCCCTCCTCCTTGTATCCCCCACTTCTATTTTAAGACTATTACTCACAAAAACCTTGACCCCTACTAAAAGAACATAACCCTAGATGCAGCCCCTGGTTCAGACAATCAACTCACTTAGTTTATATCATTTTGCCAAGACTTTCTTATCACACCCCTTCTCCATATTTATAATCTCTGCTTAACTCAAAACACATTCCCAGATATATGGAAAACAGCTCTTGTCACACCCCTTCCAAACAGCCTCAGCCAGAAGAAGCCTCACACTTCTGTCCCATCTCCATCCTAACTACACTACTAGTAGTAGCCAGGCAATAGCCAAACAGGTGAATTAGTAGTAGCCATGTAGTAGCCAATCAGGTAAATCTCCTCTTCTCATCATTCTTGACAAAGTTAATTCTTTCTCTTTAGTAAGTACTATTTGGTTAGCTACTGTCTAACCTAATTTCAGAATATCTTCATAAATACTTCATCCATAAATCATCAGGGTCTGCTTAGTTTTCCTTTAAGTGTTTGATGGTACCCTGTATAGACCCAGACACCTTCAGTTGGCATTGTTCCTATAAAAGCACCCTTGAAATCTCACCAATACCTAGTTGCACACAGGTCAACTAATTTGCAGTGACAAGCACTGCCCCAGAGTTGCAAACCACATAGGTACTCCTAAGATTACTTTATATTCCCACGGCAGCTGTCTAATCAATAAAAAGGGCCTGATGTCATGGATATGAACTTTACCACTCTCTCTCTGTTACCAGCTTGGTGGATTTGGGTATCCTGAAGCAATAAGGCAATTGCTTCATGTTTACTGACAACCAGCAAATTCTCAGGCAAACTGGTATGGCATATGAGAGATGTATTTGCAGAGTCACTGGAGGCAAAGCTCTAACATAAAAGTACGCCAAATGTCAATCAGGTTGTCAGTATTAGACATGCTGCACCCATCACACACAGTTCAAAGCAGACACATACACTCACATATGCTAACGCACTTAAATGTAACCTTCCTAAACCCCAAAGACCTCCTATATGAAGTACAAATAACAAATACCCTCAGCCGCCCCAAATGCACTCTTTCAAAGCAACACCCAGATCAACACATACAGCCACATGTCGTGGAGCCTCTACTTCTAAGCCCATAAGGCAAACCACCACACAATCCAACATTCAGGTCATTGGAAACTCCATCGTGAGACACATTTATGTCTCTATCACCAGGCTGCATAAGGAGAAAGTTGCTTATCAGTGGCCAGGATTTGCCACATTATGGACACACTCAAGTCATTGGACCACAAATACCAGTATGACTCTGACTTAGACAATATGGGTGTAAATGACCTGAGATGTACCTCCTTAGACTACATGAAGACAGACATCACAAAGCTCTCACAATATGTGTCCCAGGATGATATGAGCCTAGCAATGAGCAGTATTTTACCTAATCCAAAGCTGATGCCACAATACAAATGGAAGATGACTGACTTTAATAATTGGCTTAGTTTCCGGTGTCATTCTAAGTAGGGGGTGCAATATTTGTCAGCATGGAAGGAGATGGTAAACAGAACATGCTGCTTTGCCAGGGTGGTTGGCACCTCTCCCCTCTAGGCTTTAAAATGTTAGCTAAAACATTGCCCTAACCCACAGTGCCTTTTTAGGCAATGCCAAATTGAAAGTACTTCCAACATAGCAAATTAAAGCCAAGAAAATCTAAAGGTGTAACTACTCAATTCTAAGAGTCTAAAGAAAAAACTCCACTTCCTACAAGACCTCCTCATCCTAAAGAATGCTGACTTCTGTGTGGTCACTGAGAAATGGTTTAAAGCCACAGAGAGTACAGCAGTAGTGCAAGGTTATAATGCCTTCCACACTTTTAGACCAGCTACTACACAGACAGGGACTAAAGGTGGAGGTGTCTCAATTTACATTAAAAATAAATATACCTCAAGGGTTGTCAAACAGGATGATGTGCTTGATCTTCTAAACGTTCAAATCACCACAGGCAAAATCCCATACCACTTCCCTATGACCCAGGAAAACCATAACATGCATTTAAACTTATTGGAAACATTCACCATCCAACCCAATACCGTATTCATGGTGATTTTAATTACCCCAGTATTAACTGGGAATCATATATGACACTAAATGTGCAGGCAGTGAGATTCATGGATTTTGTAAACACAAACTCCTTGGACCAGATTGTCAATACACCAGCCAAGCATGCAAACATACTGGATCTGGTTCTCAATAATGTGGGACACTGCTGTACACCCCCCCCCCCCAGTATAATATCTTATCTGGTAAGGTAAGACCTCAAAATGATTACTTTAAAGTAAAAATAAATCCTGGACCTCCAGATAACCCTGGAATGTTCAGGAACTACACAAAGGTTAATTCAAGACCCCTTAAACCTTGAGAATACTAATGCCTACATTGGAACTGTTCATAGAAACCATATGCATGCATGTTAATAGCTGCATAGAGTCAGCAGTACTCACCAGCAGAGCCACCTATACTGACCAAGAAGATATAGCAAATTTACTGACCAACAAACTGAGCTCCAGTTTTACCCCCCTCTCTACCTCAACTTCTCCTTAGGAAATACCATAAAATATAACCCCCCCTACCATCACTAAGGAACAAGTCCTTAATGCTTTTTCTAAGGCCAAGAACACTACATCAATGGGCCAAGACAATATCCCAGGATGCCTTCTAAATGGCATGAAACATGACCTTATCAGGCACTCTGGAATTGCTATTCAGCTGTAGCCTCCAAACACATTTTGTGCCTCATGAATGGAAAACAATTACAGTTATTCCTCTGCACAAAGATGGGCCATTTACAGACCCTTGAGTCTCACTAGTCTTGTATTCAAAACCATGGAAAGAATTATCATGGAAATGATCAGTGATGACATAGTAAACCTCCAGACACTGGGCCCAACCCAGTTTGGTTTTGTCAAAGGCAGGCTATGTCTACTCAACCTGGTGCACTTCTATGAGAAGGTTATCAAAGGACTGGATGAGGACAAAACATTTCACATGCCTACCTTGACCTAGCCAAGGCATTTGACATAATACCCCACTCAGGCATGGCATTGCTGACAAACTCAAGAGGGTAGGTTTAAACCCTTTTGTCACCCAGTGGATAGCCAGCTAGCTCACACACAGGAGTGAGGAAGTTAGAATTGGGGAGTCCACCTCTACAAAGAGGCCATTCACAAGCGAACCCCCTCAGGGATCAGTCCTGGGACCACTCCATTTTTGGCGACTACTTCTCTGAGGTCAAGGCCAATGTCAGTGGCCTCTGGCTGACTAAATATTCAGACAATTGAAATTTAGGAACAGTAATAGAATCCCCCACTGACACAAATGTTCTACAGGAATGACTGACACAGAAAAATAACTGGTGTCAGAGCCATGGACTAAAACTAAATGCCAAGAAATGCATAATAGTATCCTTCAGGAAGCCATCCACCCCTGGTAACTATCATATTGACAACACACTCCTAAGAGGTGCCCAGTAGTTAGGGACTTAGGGACACACATAGGCAATAATTTAGCCTTTAACCATCACATGTCTACAGCAGTAAGGAAATCATTGTATGGTGTGCAACTTATAAACAAAGGTATGTCATCATGTCCAAGGAAGTTATTGTTCGACTGTATTCAACATTCATCAGACCTATCATTGAGTAAAATAGCCCCTGTTTACCTAACTAGGTGCATCCAACAATTGGCAGGTCCACATAGGTTCCACACTAAAAGAATAGAGGGTGTAAGTAACATGTCCTATGTAAACTGCCTCAAGGCCCTATTCCTGAATTCTGTCTCTTACATGCTGTTATGGGGAGATCTATGTCTGGCATACAAGGCATTGTCAGACCCCATCCTGAATGACTCCCTGCGTATCCACCAAATGAACAGCACCAGACTTATCCATTTTAATGACTTAAACCTGGGATATTAATAGGACCTACTGGAGAAACAGGAATATAACCCAGAGACTACCCTTTCTCTGGAACAGGGTCCCCATCCATGTGAAGCAGAGTTCCTCCCTAACCCAATTCAAGTGTAAATTGGACAACTGAATGGGGGATAGAAAATCCATCCCTGGTTTGGAACCTATGTGTCTGATGGACACAGGCAGCTTGTAAATGGTTCATGTCCAGGAAACCTGCTTGTAAATGGTTCATCTCCCAAGTCCCTTCTTACACTTATCTAGGGTGCCATAACTTGTCAGAGATTTGGGATGCAGGGATAGGCTTAGAAGGTCCTTGTGGTCCTTAGCCTAGTACACACCTATGAACCTATAAACTTGGAAAATTCTTGAAAAACTAATCTACAACCAAATGTCCACTTACATCCAACAGTACCACCTCCTCACTCTAAAGCAGCCTAGATTCTGGATGGGCTGGAGCACAATGACAAAGGTCACTTGCATGCTTACAGATGAGATCCTTCTCAAAACAGATAAAGGAAACCTTTCAGGCACTCTCTTCATTGATCTCACCAAGGCTTTTGATCATATAGATTACTTCCTGTTCTTTCAGTTCCTCTGATCGTATAGATTACTTCCTGTTCTTTCAGTTCCTCTGATCGTATAGATTACTTCCTGTTCTTTCAGTTTCTCTGATCATATAGATTACTTCCTGTTCTTTCAGTTCCTCTGAGAAATTGGGATTAATCCAAGCACTATCACCTGGTTCTGACATTTCTTAACATATAGGTATTTCAAAATAGGCTCAGCCCTATCCCTTCCAGCACACCTTACCAGAGGAGTTCCATAGGTATCCATGCTCGCCCCACTTTATTTTTCAGTCTTTAAAAACAAACTACCTTCCAACTTCTCTAACCTTCCTATAACTCTTTATGCAGATGACATGTCTATCCTTTGATCCAGTCCCTCACATTCAACTATTCAAAACCAGTGTCTGCCTGAATTTCACTCCCTTAATTCTTGGCTAAAAAAAAATTAAATTTCCTGAATCCCTCAGAAACAAAATGGATGATATTAGGAATCTCACAAAAGTTGAAAAAACTCAGCATTCCAGATGTCAATGGTTCCCTAATAGAAACAACTGTGTCATTTAAATTCTTAGGTTTATGGCTAGACCAGTCACTTAACTTCCAGTGCTACACTGAAAACCAAGAAAAAGTCAATTCTTTTTAATTCTGTTCCTGAAAATATCTCCCTTTCTCTCCAGACCAGCTAGAGCTGCAGTGGGCAAAGGAATTCTCCTTGCTTAACTTGAATATGGGTTCCCCATCATTGCCACAGCCTCTAAAAAAGAACTCATGCACTCTACTGTCCATTGAAAACAATGTCTCACAATTCATTTCCAGTCCCCCCTCCCACAGTCAAAAGCACCACTGCACCATCCTCTCCAAAGCCAAATGGCTACCAGTCTCCTACAGAGTTAACATACTCCTAGGATCTCTTCTTTTCAAACTATTTCAGCCAGCTGCCTTCTCACCTCTTGCAGCCAAACTCCATAATGAAACTACCCTCTACAACCCCCACAACCTCTCCCAATCAACTTCCTCACTCCAGATGCCCCAAACCAAATTGCACTATATTCATTATTCCTTCTCCATTCTTGAACACAACCTCTGACAATCCCTTCCACCTCAACTAAAAGAAGTTTCTTCTTTCCACACTTTCAGGGCACAACTCAAAACACACCTCGATCCAAGTGCTTTTCCACTGGAGAAGTGGGATAACTATCCCAGTCCTCCATTCACATGACACAAACCTGTTTTAAGACTATAGTACAATAATGACTCAAGAGGTCCTGATAAGTTGTATTTTAGACTGTTCAGGAGGCATACTGGGATGTTACTGGGGCCCATTGAGGCCATGTTCTTGGCTTTAGCTAGTGCAGCCAGTACATGCTAATTAATTGTAATTGGAGGGGTTATAGTTGAGGGTATATTTTGGGATAACTGGGAGTGAGATAGGGATACAATTTGAACTGAATTTGTCCGCTAACAGGTTCACTATATTGCCAGCCGAGTATATGTGGCACCATTAACCACCAGTTCAACACATTGCCCTGTGATACCCATGTGGTTTCTGACACAATTGAAGAAGGCCTTATCTTTCATCTGGGAGGCTATGTTAACCTCAAAGTTGGCTTTCTTTGACCCAATTAGCCCTATCAGTTGCCTATTCAGTTTAATGAGAGAGTTTTTATATTTTTGAGAATTACCCTGCCTGATTTTTGCCATATTTATTCCTTTTGTTATATATCCTCTTTGATTTGGGATGTCACCAGGGCGGTTTATTTCTGGGACTAGTCCTGGGCTTACTTCTGATAGGTACGGCAGCCTCTGTGAAGCCATTAACATGGTTCTACAGAGTTTTGATCTGTGCTGTGCCTCTGAGTGTGCCTGTCTATTCTCTCACTCTATATGTTTCACCACAGACATGAAGGAACACTACCCCCCATATGACTACTTGCTGCCCTACTCTATGTGGTTCATCACTAACACTGTTACTAATTCAAAGACCCCCCCCCATATGACTACTTGCTGACCTACTCTATGTGGTTCATCACTAACACTGTTACTAATTCAAAGACCCCCCCCATATGACTACTTGCTGCCCTACTCTATGTGATTCATCACTAGCACTGTTACTAATTCAAAGACCCCCCCATATGACTACTTGCTGCCCTACTCTATGTGGTTCATCACTAGCACTGTTACTAATTCAAAGACCCCCCCCATATGACTACTTGCTGACCTACTCTATGTGGTCCATCACTAACACTGTTACTAATTCAAAGACCCCCCCCCCATATGACTACTTGCTGACCTACTCTATGTGGTTCATCACTAACACTGTTACTAATTCAAAGAACCCCATATGACTACTTGCTGCCCTACTCTATGTGGTTCATCAGTAACACTGTTACTAATTCAAAGACCCCCCCCCATATGACTACTTGCTGCCCTACTCTATGTGGTTCATCACTAACACTGTTACTAATTCAAAGACCCCCCACATATGACTACTTGCTGCCCTACTCTATGTGGTTCATCACTAACACTGTTACTAATTCAAAGATCCCCCCCATATGACTACTTGCTGCCCTACTCTATGTGGTTCATCACTAACACTGTTACTAATTCAAAGATTCAAAGAAACTTTATTGACATTTAGGACTACACAAGTGCAGCCTAAATGAAATTACAAATGTGCTCACATGAGAAATGCAGTGCAAATAATATAGATACAGCAGTATCAGAGAATAACATAAGAAAGAAAATAACACGTATGACATGCTAGAGGTAGTTGACATTACATAAACACATTCAATACCCATTATCCAGTGATAAATAATAAATAAATACCCACCACCAAACCCTTACACTGTTAAGATAGAGAATAAATAGAGACTAGTGAATACCAGCTCTTTAGTTACCATATTGCACTTATTAACCTTAGACATGGCAGTATAGCCATCTATTGCATGCTAGTAATGCTGACGGTAATTGCTCAGAGCAGCAGGATTAAATGAAAAAAAGAGGCTTCGATGTATCAAGTATTATGGTCGGTGTCCGTATTAATAAGTCTCACAGCTGTAGGATACAAACTGTTCCTGAATCTGGTAGTCCTACAGCGGAAGCTGCGGTACCTCCTTCCAGAAGCAAGTTGTGAGAACCAGTTGTGGGCCGGATGGGTTGAATCAGAAAGTATTTTATGTTCTCTTTCTTGCTCTTGTAAAGAAAAGCTCCTGAATAGAAGGGAGGCTTGTGCCCAAGATTTTCTCAGACACCCTTACCACCCTCTGTAGTTTCTTCTTCTCAGCACCTGTGCAGTTGCCAAACCATGCTATGAAGTTGCTAGTGAGGATAATTTCGATAGCTCCCTTGTAAAAAGTGGTAAGAGCAGACAGTGGGAGCCTGGCCTTTTTGACCTTTCTCAGGAGGTGAAGCCTCTGTTGAGCCTTCTTGACTATATGGTTGGTATTAGCAGCCCAGGAGACCATCAGAGATGTGAAAGCCCAGGAACTTGGTTGTTTTGACTTTCTCTACTACCTCCCATTTGATAGTGACTGGTTGGTGAACTGTTGCCTTTCTCCTGAAGTCCATAATCATTTCTTTGGTCTTATTAACATTCAGGTCCAGATTGCTCCTGTCACACCAGGCAATCAAAGTGTTCACCTCATCCCTGTAGTTATCTTCATTTCTACCATTAATGAGACCCATGACTATGGTATCATCAGCGAATTTTATAATATGGTTTGACTTATGTTTTGTAGTACAGTCATGGATGAGGATGGTGAAGAGTTAGGGGCCTTCACTTACCTGCTCCACTCACGTTAATACCATAAATGATTTCCTGTTTCACTTCCTGTTACTCCTGCTGTTACTCCCATTTCCAAGATCCTGTTAACTGTGACCTCCATCTGCCTATTTCAACACCTTATTTAGCGAACTATCCCATAGTCTTTCATTTCATTAATTCTCTTCCTCTCAGTGTTTTGTTTTGTTTCCTTTAGGCAGGTTTTTGGTATTAACCATTTGCTCTCCCTACACCCCCCCTGTGGCTTTACACAAAAGCTGTTATATGCTAATTCCTAAAAATCTGGAAAACGAGAGCTGACTAAAGTGTCTACTGTTTCAGTTTTGAAGGTATAAAGTAGTTATTTGTTTAACCTCACTCCTCCATTACTCAACTGTAAACTGCTGCCATGGGTGCCCTTTCGGTGGTTCTGACCCCCATCCTCACCATCTGTTCTCCTTTTGCTATGGTAGACACATTGAAGCTGTGTTGCTTTGAGAAGTACCACTCATGGTGTGTCTAGTAGGTACATGGAGAGAACTTTGTTTCCATTCTAAATCATTCATAATATCACTTCTGCATCTAATTCTATATTTTTGTGGGGAAGCTCTTGCCTACATGCATTAAAGCTGTAACACTTTCATATTGACTGAGGCACTTAGTAACTTGATTTAGTCAACCATTCTAAAACTCATAAAGCCAGTTACTTTTGGAAGAACCATTTCACCTACCAGACTGTCCCTTAATACTGTAGACATGATGATATGCACATCTGCACACTGAATGGCTACTGCTACTCAGCTGTTTATGGCCCACTTCCCTCCCCTCCCATCCTTATTCCCTAGCTACCATTGCTTCAGTGATTGTGGTCCACTTTGCTTTCTATCCACCCCTATCCATGACCCCCTCTGATGGGCAATTATCATTCTTATAACAACCACACACACTAGTCACATCTCACACATGTACGTAAAACATCACACAACACAACCAATAGTTAACCTTTCCTCACTCCTATCAAATCAATTTCACTTCCCTGTGAACTCTACTATCCCAACCCCACTTGGAAATTTTTCTACTGTTGTAATATTTGTCATGACAGCCACTATCAGTACACCTGACCATAATCACATCTACTAAAACAATTCCCCCTTTCTTCTTTCCTCAAGATAACATTAATTCTACCATTAAGTCTTTTGGATTAAGCACTTGGGCTTCAGACCAGTTGTTTTACATTAGGAAGGTTTGTGGCAAGCACTGTGGTGGCAGGACAGGTAGCTTTCATCCTTCTAAGTTGGGAACTGCTGATTGAGAGCCCAGTGTCCAAGTGTATTAGTTCTGGTTTTTTAGGCACTTGGGCTCCAGGCCAGTTACATTAAGAAGGTCTTGTGGTCTGCACTCTGTGGAGAAGAGGCTGGGACTCTGCTTCTCTAGCTGGTTTTTCTGGTTAAAAAGTTTATGTCCCATGTTAACATTTTGAACTGTATCTGACTGTGGTACACTAGATCCTGCAGCAGTATAGATCCAGGCCTGCTGAATCCTACTTTGTTTTTGTTGTTTTTGTTTGTTTTGCTTGTTATGTTAATACCCAACTTCTATTCTACCTAAACTTCTCTTGTGCTTCCTTCTCGCTTCTGTGATGAATAACTGTGGTATCTGTTTACTTATTTGTCATTTTTTTGTTTGTTAACACATTTTGCTTGTACTTTGGCATTTTTTCACTAAAGCAGTTACCTGGCACTTGCTCACTAAAGCAATTATATAAGTCAGCACTAAAAATTATAAGTCAATAGTCAAAACCAAAAACCCCTCCCCTCCCCATTAAGGATTTTTGTCAATTACCTCCGTTTATTTCCAAATGTCCAAGGTCAGTTGTCAATCTCCTCTCAGTTGGTCGGTCCAGCTGGTGAATCTGGGAATCTTGAGGCAATGTTATAACTGCACAGACAACCTCTCCTCCTCCACATAACACAAGAGATGCAGCTATCAAACTGGAGGCTGAGCTCTCTCAACTCAGGACTGGCAAGACCAGACAGGAGGAGAAGGCAGCAAGGCACACACCACAAAACAGCCTCACATAATGCTACCCACCCACTGAATCAAACACATAACACACAAAGACATACTGGGGCTCTGAGTAAAAAAGAAAAAACAGCAGAAACAGCAGCCAAAGCAGAAGCAACAACTGCTACCTCAAGACACCCACAAGCAAAGCACAAAACCACAAAAGGCAAAAGTAGCAAGCAGCAACACAGCCAACAGTCAAATAAATACATGCACAAATACAACACAGTCATACTCCCCTGGATACCAGGCCCAACCTGGAGACACACACCAGTCCAGGCTGGGAGCTGAACAGTAAAGTATATCCATAGCACTCAGGGCGCTAGAATCCGCCACATAACACAACCCAAATCAGTCCATGGAGTTGGTGACAGTCATTGTCCATGCTCATTGTCCTCTCCCTGGACTAAATCTCTGAGAGACATGAGAGGAGACACATGGAGTAGATGTAGGGACTTCTGACTGAGTAGGCAGCAGTATCCTCCTCATTCCTAAGATCCTTCCTTCTTATAGAGAAAATGATCACAGAATGATAATACAATGATCAGACAAGATGAATTGGCTTAATGTCTGGGTGTCATCAAAGGGATCCAGTGTCTGTCTGCCTGGGATGACATGCTTGACCGCTGCTGCACCTGTCACCTCGGATTATTGGCTAAGGCTCTTGCCACCCCATAGTGTCTAGGCTCAAATTCTCCACCCTAGAAAACAAAAATGGATGAAACTGAGGGTAATGCTGCTCAATGCCAGAAGTCTAAATCTCAAAATGCACGAGGCCCTTCAGTATGGAGAACATCGATGTCTGTGCTGTAAGAAACCTGGTTCAAGGCTCCTGAGAGCACCCGGCACTATTAGGTTTTATCATATCATGCCCCAAACCGGACCACACCACAAAAGGAGGAGGGTGTATCCATGTTCATAAGGATACCCACCTCAGGTTGAGTAACCTTGCAAAACTTGGAAACCATCAAATTACCCAACTAACCATAAATTAAGCTTCTCTACAAATTGTAGCACATGCTACAGGCCACCCTCCAAACTCAGGAACCCCACAGCTTCTGAATACACTGGAGGTATAAATGTAAATCCAAACACCATCATATTAGGTGACTGACTTCGAATATAAACTGGGAACATTACTCAAGCCCTAACTTTCTATTGTGGTTCCTGGAGTTCATAAATTCAAATACCATGCTGCAACTAGTCACTATTCCACTGTTCCCATGAGAGGAAGATCTCTAGATCACAAACATGTAGAGGGATAAAATGCTCCACACGGAAGTATATCCCTCATTGGTGAGATCTGATCATAAACTAATCTCACCAAATCCACATCCCGCCCCCACCCCAAACACCCCAACCAAAGTGAAGAACTTCTCTAAAGCAGAGCTTCACACTACTCAAGACTGGTGTGGTATCCTTCAAGGCCCCTAGGCCAGAGGAAACCACAACCCAAGCTGGAAGCCCTTACAGATGCCTTCTATGAACACCTCCAGGACTGCATGGATCAGGCAATCCAAAATCCCAAACAAAGACTCTTTCCACACAAGGGCAAGCGTCCAGTCTGGTGGACTGGCCATTAACAAACTTTACAATAAGAGGAGAAAGCTATTACATGATAGAACAAAATCCATAAAAAGGGTCACCCCTGATCATTATTAGTAAAAAAAAATATGACTCATAAAATTAACTTACAAAAGGCCAATTTTAGGAAAAATTGCCATGGATTCAAAGGACAATCATAAGGCCTTTTATGTTAATATTAGGAACCTGAGTGGGAAACTCCCAGATATGCTCAATTAGTGCAAATGATACAAAAATCACTGAACCACAGACATTGCCAACATACTGGCAGACAGGTTCAGTGCAAACTCACCCTCTCCCCCCTAATAATCCCAATAATATCCCAACCAGTGTAGCCTCCCGGACATCTCAAATCACGCGGGTCTAGCTAAAAAACAAAAGCTAAAACACAGCATCAATGGGACGGATGGTGTCCCCGGCTGTGTGCTACCTGAGCTAAATGAGAATGAAGCCGCACTTAAGGCAGCTGTTCCCAATCTCCCAGCCTTACCACAGGATACATGCCCAAGGGTGGTGTATGGCAGCTGTGGTCCCCTCCCACAAAGAAGCGGCGCCTCTACGGACCCTAATTACCGCAAGTCTAACAACAAGTCTAGTCTGCAAGAAGCTATGGAGAGGATCATAATGGGCTCATAAACAAGATATAGGGGACTTGCAGACATTGGATGACCAGTTCAGCTTTGTCAAGGGAAGATCATGCCTTTTGAACTTGGTGTCAGCTTCTTGAAACAGTCTGCAAGGCCATTGATGAGGAAGGCTGTCCATACAGCCCTACCTTGACCTTCACAATGGCTTTCGACACAATACCCTCGGGTATTGTAGAAAACTGCAACAATGTAAAGCCCATATGTCAAAAGATGGGTTGCAAACACAACTTAAGGACAGAACCCACAGGGTTAGAGTTGCTGGCGTATGTCAGACTGTCCCACCGGTCCTGATGTGGTGTCCCACAGAATGTCGGTCCTTGGCCCCCTATTGTTGGCATCTACTTCTCAAATACAGAGAGCATGGGAGATTTACTGCTGACTGGGTTGCAGGCGTGGCCGACAGAGCCATAGTGGAAAGTCATCCAGTGGATATCCTTCAGAGCTGGTGCCAGAGCCATGTCCTGAAGTTAAGCAAAAATGTATAGTCATACCCTTCGGAAAAACAAGGTAACCCCAAGCTACCATATAGGTGGCAATCCACTAAGCACAGAAGAGGTTATCAGGGACCTGGAGGGACCCAGGTTGACAGTGGCCTTTCTTTGGCGCTCACGTTGCTAAAGTAGTTATAAAGACCTTCTACATTGCCCACCTGATCATGAAGGGATTCACATCAGATCTAGTGAGGTCATTGTTCCCCTGTACTCTTCACTTATCAGACCAGATGATCGAGTACAATGCCCCATTCGGGATGTATCTCACCCGACATCTGCAGCAATTGGAGAGACCCCAAAGTTCCTCACCAAAAGGATAAGGACTCCAAAATCTGTCATATGCTGCCAGATTGAAGAAACTCCAGCTCTATTCAGTCGCATACCGCCTGCTCAGAGGTGACATGCCCTGACATACAAGGCCATGTCCAACCCGGAATTAATGGACATGCTCCACCTCAAAAAAATCCACCAAAACCACTAGAGCAAGCGACTTAAACCTTAGCAATAAATAGGACGTGCTGGAGAGGGATTTATCACCAGAGACTCCCTATGCTGTGGAATAAAATCCCGGTCCATGAGGCAGAGCAGACACCTCGCTGACTCTGTTCAAGAGAAATCTGTGGATGGGAGATCGTAGGTTTACCCTGGGAATCATCTCTGTGTCACTGCTGGACAGAGGCACAACAAACTAATGGGCACAGTATTTTTTCATATAAGGGGTGGCGTGGCTAATTTGGGCTAGGCTTATAAATGCCTTAGGGCAGATAGCCTAGTATAAACCTATGAACCTATGAACCTAATCACCAAGAATGATGCCTAAATTCAAGGCTAAAATAAATAGCATAAGTAATTGGCTATTAAATTGGTCTTTTGTTCTAGTGGGATCCAGTATTTGTCTGCATGGAATGAAATGATAAATAAACCTACCTTTTCCAGATTGGCTGTTATCTTTCACCCCTTGATTTTTGCATGCTAGCTAAAACCTTTTCTTCTCTTGTAGTATCTTTTTTTAGGCAGCATTCACCTGATGGGCATCCCAAAACAGTGGACTCCAGTCTGGATTATAACAAGGTAGCACTGCTAAATGCAAAAAGTCTAAACAACAAAATCTCTGAATTTGAGGCCTTCCTTAACCTTGAGTACATCAGCATTTGTGTAACCCAAGACTGGAAATGACAGTCAAGAGGAGAAGGAAAATACTTGCAACACACCACCAGTTTCACATAGACCTACTAAACCAACACCGGCAAATAACACACATAAATACATGAAAACATACTCGGAGGCTCTAAATAAAAATCTGCAAAAGCAACAGAGACCTCCAAAGCAGACACCCAAGCAACATCCACACCCCATCACAAACCATGAAACACATACTTCACATAATCAGTGTGCTACACAATCACAGCCCTTAAGGCAAAATAACATACCCAACACACTAGTAATAGGTGACTCTATAGTCAGGCACACTGATGTCCCACTAACTAGGCTGGACAAGGAGAAGGTTACAGTTAGCTGCCTATCGGGCGCCAGGATCCGCCACATAACACAAACACTCAGGTCACTCCACAACAAGTACAAATATGAATCTGTCATTAACCATGCTGGTGTGAATGACCTGAGACGTACCTCCCTGGACTACATGAAAAGAGACATGGAAGAGCTCTCTGATCATGTAGCCCAGGCCAGTACAACCCTGACCCTGAGTAGCATCCTGCCCTCACCAAGAATGATGCCACAGTATAAAGAAAACATTATCAATTTCACCAATTAGCTAAGTTTCTGGTGTCATTCAAAGGGGATCCAGTATCTGTCCACCTGGGATGACATGCTCGATAAGCCACGTTGCTTCACAAGAGATGGCTTGCACCTGTCACCCTTAGGCTTTTGAATACTGGCCAAGGCTTTTGCTGCCCCCATAGTGCCTTTTTTAGGCAAGGCTCAAAAGACAAACCCACCACTGTAAATAGCACAAGTAACCAAAAACAGTGTAATGCTACTCAATGCCAGAAGTCTAAACCACAAAATGCATGCACTCAAGGCACTCCTCAGTATGGAGAACATCGATATCTGTGCAGTAACAGAAACCTGGTTTAAGGCTCCTGAGAGCACCCCAGCACTACCAGGCTATAACTCATACCATACGTTTTGGCCACAGAACCGAGACCGAAACACAAAAGGTGGGGGTGTATCCATATTCATCAAGGATACCCACACCTCCAGGTTAGTGGCACAGCACAATGCCTCAGAGATTATCCATGTGCAACTAACAATGGGCAAAACTGCAATTCAAATTGTAGCTTGCTACAGATCACCCACCATGACCCAGGACTCCCTTTCCAGGTTTCTGGAGACACTGGAAAATATGAAGGTCCTACCAAACACCCTAATATTGGGTGATTTCAATTACCCAAACATTAACTGGGAGAACTACTCAAGTACTAACTCCCTTGCCCAACGCTTCCTAGAATTTATAAACATGAATGCCCTAGATCAACTGGTCAACACCCCCACCAGATGTGACAACATATTGGACCTGGTCATCGCCAACATGGGCGACCGGTGTTCTACACCGGAGGTCAAACCCTTGCTGGTTAGATCAGGCCATAGACTAATCACTCTGGATAGCCACATTCCGCCCCCACCCCCAATCAAGGAAACCACTGTGAAAAACTTTTCAGAAGCAAACTTCACGTTACTTAATACAGAGGTGGAAAGGTTCACAGCCCCCATGCTAAAGGATAATGCTGCCCAAGCTGCTGAATTCCTTACAAAGGCACTCTATGAGCACCTGCAAGAATGCATGGATCGTGCTATCCTAAGCAAAACCAAGACTCACTCCTCCAAGAAAAGGAAACCAGTCTGATGGATCCCTCCCATAAACAAGCTATACAATAGAAGGAGGAAACTAGTGCAGAAAAGAGTAAAATCCCAAGAAGGAAAGACATCCCTGATTAGTATCAGCAAGAAACTATGTTCCCTCAGAAAATCATCCAAGGCTAGCTTAGAAAGAAAAATTGCCAAGGACTCCAAAGATAACCACAAAGCATTCTTTAGCTATGTCAAGAATCTAAGTGGAAACTCTCAGATCTGCTCTGAGTTAGTGCAGTGTGGCACAAAATACACTGAACCGACTGATATTGCCAACATTCTGGCAGACAGGTTTAGTGAAAACTTCACCCCCCTCTCACCCCCTAAAGGGCCCATAACCATACCAGAAGGATGTAGTTCCCCAGCAATCACTGACACACAGGTTAAAACAGCCCTATCCAAAGCCAAAACTACAGCTTCAATGGGACCAGACGGTGTCCCAGGCTGTGTCTTACATGAGCTCCAAAATGAACTAACTCCTCACCTAAACACACTGTTCAAACTCAGCCTCTCTACAGGTTACGTACCCATAGAGTGGCACACAGCAACCATTATCCCATTTCACAAAGGTGGAGCCACAATGGACCCCAGGAACTATCGCCCTATAAGCCTGACTAGCCTGATCTGTAAGGCTATGGAGCACATCATCATGGAATTCATTAACAGAGACATTGAGAACCTTCAAACTTTGGACCCTACCCTGTTTGGCTTTGTTAAGGGCAGATCATGTCTCCTAAACCTGGTGGACTTCTTTGAGACAGTTAGCAAGGCTTTAGATGAGGGAAAGGAGGTCCACACAGCATACCTAGACCTTGCAAAGGCTTTCAACACCATTCCCCATTCTGGTATTATAGACAAGCTCACCAGCCTGAACATAATCCCCTATGTCATGAGATGGATTGCCAATTGGCTCATGGATAGAACCCACACGGTGAGAGTTGCAGGTTCTAGGTCCGACTCTAAACCAGTTACAAGTGGCATCCCCCAGGGCTCAGTCCTGGGACCCCTCCTGTTTGGTATATACTTCTCAGAGGTACAGGCAAGCACAGGAGGACTATGGCTGACCAAGTTCGCAGACAACTGCATACTGGGGGCCATAATTGCCTCTCCAGCTGATACAGACATCCTCCAGAAGGGTCTCACTGAGACAGATACCTGGTGTCAAAATCATGGCCTCAAGCTAAATGCTAAAAAGTGCATAGTCATCCCCTTTGGAAAAAAACAAAGTACCCACGAACTACCACATACACAGTCCCCTAAATACAGAAAATGTAATAAGGGATCTGGGGACCCAAGTAGATAGCAATCTCTCCTTTAATAATCATATTGCCAAGTTGGTTAGAAAATCCTTCTATGTGGCCCACCTAATCACAAAATGGTTTGCATCTAGAACAAAAGAGGTCATTGGGCCCCTCTATGCATCACTCATCAAACCTATCATAGAGTACAATGCCCCATTTGGGATGTACCTTACAAGATACCTGCAACAACTGGAAAGACCACAGAAGTACTTTATCAAGAGGATCACTGGCCTCAAGCAGATGCCCTATGCAACTCGACTGAAGAAACTCCAGCTTTACTCAGTTGCATACCGCCTACTCAGAGGTGATCTCTGCCTGACATGCAAGGCCATGTCCAACCCAGAATTGATGGACATGCTCCACCTAAAGAAAACCATATCCCCTCAAGCCACATGCTCCAGGGATCTAAACCTCACCACAACAATAAATAGGAGGTGCTGGGGGGATAGATTCCTGTCCCAGAGACTTCCCATGCTCTGGAGAAAGATTCCAATCTACATTAGGCAGAGCTCCTCGCTAACCCTCTTCAAGAGCAACCTTGATGAGTGGATGGGAAACAGAAAGTTTACCCCAGGGATCACTTCAATAGCTCTGCTGGACAGAGGCACAGGGAACTAATCTAAGGGGGTGGCGAAAGCCAACACATTCCAGCTAGGCTTATAAATGCCTTTGGGCAGATAGTCTAGTACCTACCTATGAACCTATGAACCCAAGAGGTTATTGTGCCCCTCTGCTCATCACTCATCAGACCCATCATAGAGTACAATGCCCCATTTGGGAGGTACCTTACAAGACACCTGCAACAGCTGGAAAGACCACAGAAGTAGCTCACCAAGAGAATTACTGGCCTCAAACATATGCCCTATGCAGCCCGACTGAAGAAACTCCAGCTGTACTCGGTTGCATACCGCTTACTCAGAGGTGATCTCTGCCTAACATACAAGGCCATGTCCAAACCAGAATTGATGGACATGCTCCACCTACAAAAAAACAAATCCCCAAGAGCCACATGATCTAGGGATCTCAACCTCATCACAATGATAAATAGGACATGCTGGAGGGATAGATTCCTGTCCCAGAGACTCCCCATGCTTTGGAAAAGGATTCCAATCTACATTAGGCAGAGCTCCTCACTAACACTCTTCAAGAGAAACCTTGACGAGTGGATGGGAAACAGAAAATTTACCCTGGGGATCACTGCAGTGGCTCTGCTGGACAGAGGCACAGGTAACTAATGGCTCTGCTGGACCGAGGCACAGGGAACTAATCTAAGGGGGCGGTGAAAGCCAACACATTCTGGCTAGGCTTATAGGTGCCCTTGGGCAGATAGCCTAGTACTTACCTATGAACCTATGAACCTATTATGCTTACTAACTAAATACCCTATAAATGACAATTATCTAAAGACAATTAGTTATTGCCTTTTACAGGATCTTACACTATTCCCTAATCTCTAACCCATACTGCTAACATTTTCACTGTAATACCTTTTCTCTAACTCCTAACATGTCACTACTCTAACTGGTGTAATATTCTACATAGTAGTTCTGTTGACTGTCTACTTTAATCATTTTTCTATTGTATATTAACTATTCTTTTCTTTATAGGGTACTATTTTATTGCATAAATTATTCTTACTTTTTCCACTTAATGTGTTAACATTCTGGACTAAGACTGAAATTGGTCAAATGGGACAGGTGCTCTACCCCGGTTAACAAATTGTATAAATAAATAAGTTCCTATTGTTGTATTTAACTAGTTAATAAGATAAGTTAAAGAAGACGTGCCCACTTTTATGAGGCTAATATTAAAATCATTGAACTGTTTTGCTTGCTAACATCTGTCTATCTCTTAGTCTATAAAACAAGGCACTGCCTGCTTTAAAGAGACTAATTTTTTGATATCTTGATAATAATGGCAGTGCCTGCTTTTAAGGTATTCCTTTCAGTTGAAGATATTTTTTGTAAAACCTCTTGCCCTCAGCAGAGGGTCTAAAATTCAGAAACAGTAATAAGAAAAAAGGATACACCAAAAATAAAAATAAAATCTAAGGTTCAAGAGATAAAGTCAAACAAGAGGTTTCTATACATCTGACTTACCCTCAGAAGTAAGTCACTTCCCAGGTAAAACCAGTAAAAACACTAAGCTTAAGTAGCTTCCTGGATAAATGGGAGCAATTGCACCACACCAAGAGGACAAAATGACCTTAGTAAAACACAAGAATATGGGCAATGGAAACCCTAAGCTTTAAAACCTCTGTCTATATTGTGGACTAGATTATAAATCATGACAAATTTAAAATCTTTTAGACAAAATATTAAGTTGGGTTGGTCCAAAATCAGCCTAAAAATGACTTGCACCTTAGGTCAGAAGGGCTCCCCTCAGAGAGCAGAGGTTCCCAGGGAGGCATGGTGTTTCAGTCAGGATGTGATCTCAGCATCCTGTTCTCAGGTCTTTATACATTTCTATGGTGTTGAGCATCTACTATTCTCTTTCTTCTTCTTTCCAGATTCCAGGGTCTGATTTCCAGGTCAGTCAGTTATGTAAAGGACTGAATCACCCAGGGCCTGGGTAGATAAATGGTGGCATCACGGCAAAGGGAAGGAGTGGGAAGGCTTCTGCAAGGAGGTGTCGTGAGCATTGGTGGGGGAGGCAGGTGACATGCAGAGCTGATGTGATCAGTCTGGGTTCTAGAGAGGTTCCTCTATGGCATTGATTTGGCTTCCATTTCAGATTTTGAAAACAATTAGAACAAAGTAATGTAGAATCTGGAGAGCTGAAAAGACTTGGAAAACTGTATCTAGCTTGCAATACTTTGATTAAATCGTGATTAAATATACAAATAACAAATTGATTGCCTCTTTTAGCAGTAAAAATGTATAATTAGTTGTCTTGAAATAAAGGTGGTAAGCAGTGCTCCCTTTTCTCCGATCAGTTTGAGTCATACCACTATTGTGATTGCACAGGCCATGCCCAGACTGGGGGATAGCATTGTATTGGAGAAAAAAAATAATACAAAGACAGACAACCTGCCTGAAAAACAAGCACATTGTTATCTATGGTTTTTCACGGGATTCCGTATATACTGTTGTACTGCAAAACAACATGGAAAAGGCGCAGCAATGGAAAAACAAAGTGGCAGCCAGATCAAAGCAAAACAAAACTAAATTTCAAGCCAAATGAGATCTACAGCTTATTGTAGCATTGTAAAGCAAAACTGGAAAAACTGTAGCACTGAAGAAAAAAGCTACAGCCAGAATGAATCTGATTCAGATCATATTTTAGGACAAATAATATATACAGTTTAGTGATTTAGTACATGGACATCCACAATAAAAACTGTCTTTTTATGTCCTTATTAGTGCTGTAACAACAGCTGCTCTTTTATGAGCTCTCCTTTTTGGAGAAATAGGAGAGACTGTGCATTCTGTCACTAGGTTAACCATAATTCTCATGGTTTAATTTCCAGAGATCTGGAATGCTTTTATGGAAATGCTTGAATTCAAGCATGGGCTATTGGGCATTTTGACAAATCTGCCAGCACAGTTCCACCTTTTCCAGGATAGCCTTTCTAAACCAGCATAGTTCCATTTTTTACCAGGATAACCTTTTAAGGGGCCTCTTGAAGGAAATAAAACTCTCTGCTGAGGGCAAGAGGTTTTACATAAAAAGATCTCTAGTACTTCAACTGAAATGAGCCTCTTACAAGTAGGCACTGCCTTTAATAGCAAGATATTAAAGAATTAGAAAATTAGATTACTGAAAGGACCCCTTACAAGCAGTCACTTTGACTGAAAGGACCCCTTACAAGCAGGCACTGTTGTTATTATTAAGATATCAAAGAATGAGCGTCTGAAAATCAGACACTGCCTTATTATGCAGGCCAACATATAGACAAAGTTAATGTTAATGATTTTAATATGAGCTCCATAAAGGCTGGCACGTGTGCTGCTTCAGCTTATTTCATAAACTAGTAAAATATAACAAAAGGGGCTTGCAAATGAAAGATTTGGGATTAAAAAATAATTTAAAACCCAAAGCCCTGGGATTGATTCACTTCTTTTCCTACCTCCTCCTTTTCCACCACTCAGCACCCTTGGACCCTCCCTCTATGTTATCAGAAATCTTTTAGATAACAGAACTGTAACTGGTATAAAGTCAGAACAAGAAAACTTCTCCCTTAGCTCACTTAACTGGCTTGAATAATCTTGAAAAAAAAATTACAAATCTCTACAAGGCATCTTATTCCTCCTGCTGGGAGGGGTTTAGAAGCATTCTTCTGGACATAAGAGCTAAGGTGATGTCTTCTCGGTTGGTACTCTTCTCTTCTCTTTTCAAATATGGACAGGCCAGTCATACCAGGAGGTGAATTTATGAATACTCATCCAGGTGTCCAGCTCCTTTTTAAAGGCAGAAAGTGGGTCACACTGCATAATGTGGAGAAGAAGGTTATTTTTTTCCAGAAAAGGACTAAGACCTCCACATGCCTCTCATCCTCTCAGAGCAAGAAATCTGGACAAGGCCATAAATAATGGGGGGAAGAAGCCCAAAAATAGGGACAATTTTTAAATAACGCACTTACAAACTTAGAAAGTAGACAGAATAATGGGTTTTGCTTTAGCATGAATTTTCTGAGGGGTATGAAGTCTAAAACTCAAACATCTGTCATTATTTTCTGATTTACATCTTCAATGATTTTCTAGAAAAACGCAATTTTGAGAAAAATAGACCAAACATATGAGCCAAAAATCTGGACATTCTGCAAAAATCTGTACAGCTGAGAGGTAGGAGCTGGGTGATGAATCAGTTCCTCCAGCTTGTTTAGTTTATTTGCTGGAATAGATTTAAATATCTAGCCCTAATGTTAGCTTGATTTTTGATGAAACAAGCATTTTTGGACAACTGTGTCCTTTATTAATCTATAAGTAAGATGCAGATCACCCCTAAGGAGTCTTTGCTCATTTCCATGATTAGTAGCATGTCATTGTTTGTGACTTATAATGTTTATAGACTTCTGTGCTGCTCTTCAGTAGATGTCAGCTAATACGTAACATAATGATTTTTTTTTATTTTAAATTCTTAGTTATTCATTACTTAACTTGCATAACTGATTTTTACAATGCTGAGTAAGAAAGTATTACAATAGAAGTTATTTGATTATACATGTTACTTGATAACATAAGGTATGTAATAACTTCAATTATAGCATTCAGCAAATCTGAAATAAATGGGTATCTGTTTAAGCACTAAACAATTGCAATGAGCCTTAGTAATTCTTTAGCTTACTAATGCATATATTGGCTTGCATTACAGAAAATGATTCCTCAGTGCTTTTTATGTGAGCTTGCTTAAAGCTGTGCATAGTTATAGTCCTTTCTTATTAGGAAATTGTTTTTTGTTTCAGTCATACATTTTCTAATATTTTACTTTGTTGCAGTTATATCAACTACAGAGTTGTAGAACATTCTGATTAAAGGTCACATTATCTATGATGAAACATCATGTTCACCTAAGCTGAGATGAAAATATCATGGGCAACACATCTAAATCTAAAAACTTATGGGAAATCAAAAATATTGCAAGCCAGTTCCAGGCGTAGGTGTCATTTTTGTCCACTCTGCAGCAGCCATGGGCTATAAAATTTGTATATTTGGGAGCAGAGGGAATACAGCCCTCCCCAAAAAAAGGCTGAGTGTTTTGTCTTCATTCACAGTTTCTGTGTGTGTACATGTGTGCGTGCGTGTGTGTGTGTGTGTGTGTGTGTGTGTGTGTGTGTGTGTGTGTGTGTGTGCGTGTGTGTGTGCGTGTGTGTGTGTGTGTTTGTGTATAGCTTTGCTGACACACTGCTATGCGGAAACAGAATCACATGTACTAATTAATTAGCAACCATAGTGTTGAGCAGAAAGGTGCTAACTGTGCTGGGTATGTGAAGGTGCTGAATTTGCTGAGGGGAGGGAGGAGAAAGAGCTTCTTGTGTTGGTTGAGAAGAGTGCTTGTGTTGTGGGAGGAAAGTGATTCTACACTTACTGCTATATGTTGTCCATAGTGTGACTGAGTTGTGGGTGAAAAGGGTCTGTGGACCAGCCTATCTATCTTGTAAAATTCAAATAGTTAAAAAAGATAAATACAGTTTAAATAGATAAATAAATAATAACTTGCTTCGTAAATAAATACTATGCAGTTGCCCTTCTGTTCTCATTGATTTCTCTATGTATATTTAGAACTAATCCAAAAACCAGCAACCCATCAAAATTAAGGAGGGAAACTTCTAATTTTGATGGGTTCACTTTCCTCAGAGGCTAGGGCTGAATGAGGTACTTTTTATGTCTCTCTCACACACACACACACACACACACACACACACACACACACACACACACACACACACACACAGATGCACACACACACACACACACACACACACACACACACACACACACACACAGACGCACATGCACACACTATGGGTGAACATAAAACACCCCTTTTATGGCAGGATTGCATCCCCTCTGCCCAAATATTCACATTTTAGGAGAAGCACTAAAATTAAAAATGACAGGATCTGTAGCAGCAGAAAAGTAACATACAGCTATTGAAAGGTGGGTATTACAAGGCCTGCAAACTTGTGTATAGACAATAACCAGCTTGGAGGGCAAGCAGCTTCATCCTTGTGAGGTGGGGATACAGAAAATGTTAGACTTAAAACAAAATTCCGCAAGACCTCTGGGTGTGAAAGAATCACGCCTCACACCCAGGCACTTATCTATTATGAGGAATGAAAGGGTGAGGCTTTGATAATGAGCAAAGCAGCAACAGACCGATTGTATGATGGATTCATAAAAGCAAAAAGACAAAAAAGCACAATTTATTTAAGGTATCTAATTCAGTTTACTAATTGTTAAGGGCTAATGCCTAGTGTCAGTTTCCATTATCTCTAGAACTGCAGGTATGTGTATTATTGCGTGATGTTTAATTTTGATATCATTTTTCCATCAAATGGCCAGTGTTTTTTTGTATGAGACAAGGTTGTGTAATAAAAGTTTTCATGCACAATGACTTTCCCACCCTAATCATGTAAACTCACATAAGTTCCTATGAAAATACATGATTTTGTGTTGCAATTTTTGCCCTCCATTTACTTTACTAGTCATATTAAATGTTTTCAAAGTGCTCAGTGAAAGAAATGCAATGTAAAAAGTTAAGAGGATTATAAAATATGAATTTAATAATCTTACAGTAAAGCATATCAATGTCCAATTACTGCAACTTTATTTACATCCTGCAGGCTCCATTCTAGGCAATTAATGCAATGCAAAAATGCTAGCACTATCCATAGACTAAGAATGGAACTCATTTACATGAACTACTCATCTATCCAGCTGTACTTTTATATTTAGCCACTATGAGAAGATGGGCATAGCTAACCAGACATGCATTAGGCACTGACTAGTGCCAGCAGTCCAAGCAAATGAATGCATAATCATAGGTTAATAGGTTCATATTTGTATACTAGGCTAATGACCACTAGGGCCCTTATAAGACCATCTGTGCAACCCAAATGTAACCAACAAATGTGATTTATATAGGGGATGATTTAATGACTGCCTCTGTCCATCAGAGACATAGGTGCCAGACCAGGGTGAATTTGCAGTTACTCATCCATTGGTCTAAGTTGTGCTTAAATAAGGACATAGAGGAACTCTGCTTCACATTGATAGGGAGTATGTTTCAGAGGATGGGAATTCAATGAGAAATATATCTGTCTCCAACATGTCATATTTATGTCACAAGCAAAATTTCGGTATTATAATCTAATAGTTTTCATGTTATTTATTTTGCAGATATGCAAAAGGTTCAACAAAACAGAGTCCAGGGATGCCTTGAATGCAAAGCAAAGATCACCTCTCAGAAGTCTATATGATACTGAGTAAAGAGACGGGATTGTGGCAATCAGTGCAGGATATTATGTTTACTTCCTCAATTCTTTTTGTAAGGAACCTTTGTGGACTTTCTAGTTGCTAAATGTGTGTCTGGTCTGGTAAATATCAAAGCAGGGCATTATACTCTATGACGGGTCAGATGAGGGCTGAATACAGTGGTATGATGACCTCTCTGGACCTAGATGTCATGTCCTTACTTATAACTTGAGCAACATAGAAGGATCTTCATACTACCTTGGATGCATGTTGTTTGAAGGTTAGGTTACTATCTATGAGTTCCCAGTTCTCTGACTAGTGAATCAACTTTTAAGGGTGTTTTATTGATGACATAGTTATCTGGGGTGACCAACTTACCAAAAAGTTCTACAATGTATTTCTTGGTATTGAGTTTTAAGCCATGGCTTTGGCACCAATCATTTGTCTGTATTATTCCTTCCTGAAGGGTTTTCTTGTCTTGGGGGATTCAATGACTGCTCCCGGTTTGCAATCAACTGCAAACTTGGTTAACTAGCATCCTTTTACATTGATTTTTATATCCAAGAAGTAGATACCAAAGAGAAATGGGTCTAGTACAGAGGTCTGGGAGACCCTACTGGTGACTGACCTCTTTGTGGAGGTGGCCTCACCAATTATAATCTCCTGAGTCTTATCAGTGAGCCAGCTAGCTATCCAGTGTGTTATAACGGGGTTTATACCTAGTTGGGTATTGTATCAAATGCTTTAGCCAGATCTTGGTAGGCAGTATGCACTGTTTTCCTCTCATCCATTGCATTAGTGACCTTTTCAAAAAAGATCACCCTGTTCAGTAAGCATGACCTTCCTTTGACAAAGCCAAATTGGAATGTATACAGTATCTGGAGGTCTAATATGTCCTTGCTGATGATAATTCTTTCCACAGTTTTGCAAGTAAGATTAGTCAGACTAATGGGTCTGTAGTTTCCAGGATCTGTTGAAGGTCCTCCCTTATGAAGGGGATGACCATCATAGTCCTCCAGTCGCATGGCACAATTTAAAGACATTGTTAAATAATGACTCCAGGGGTTCCTGATAAGTCATATTTTAAACTGTTGAGTAGGCATCCTGGAATGTTATCAGAGCCCACTGAGGCCATGTTCTTGGGTTTAGAGAGTGCAGTCAGTGCATGCTCCTGAAGTAAAGTTGGAGGGGTTATGTTTGAGGTTATTTTTTGGGAGATGGTTGGTAGTGAGGGGGTATATCTGGAACTGAATTGGTCCACTAACAGTTTTGCAGTATTGTCAGACTCAGTGAATGTGGCATCATTAACCACCAGTTCAGCATGTTGCTGTGTGTTGCTCTTGAGGTTTCTGACATAGCAGAAGAAGGTGTTATGGTGATCTTTCACCTGAGAGGCTAACTTTTTAGACACAAAAAAGGCTTGCTTGATTGAATAGATAGTAGAGCAGTGGTGATGAACAGATTGGGCAATGAACAAAGAGTGAGAAATGAAATGTATTGGAGACAATGCACCAACATGCAGATAGGATTCGGTACTGGCATGACTGGATACAGAAGCAGTGCAGAGGGCAACAAACCCAGGCATCACTCTCCTGGGTGGTCACTGTATGAGCAGTTTGCTCACTTGGTACTAGAGTGGGTGAGACCTGCCGGTGACACAACTCCATAAGCCATGCCAGAATGTGTAGTATATTGCTTGAGAGCTGCAACAAAGTACAATGGAAGCCTTGTGAAGAGCATGCCACAGGAGTTTGGAGTTCAGAGGCCACATGTTGAGACATGGCTACAGTATATAATTGGGGGAGGGAAGTTTGTGCATATCACCAACTACAAGCTAATAAAAGGTACATAATGGGAATAAACTGTGGCCATGGCTACAGTACAGAAATGAGGGAGGTTAAGCATTACACTGATTATAAATTGTAACTGATAACTATGTGTAACAAGGGTGGGGGGAGTTTTGGCTATAGGTATCATTATACCTCAGCAACCCATCCACACTGACTGAATTGTTGACATTTTTCACTCACAAGTATACATTTACTGGCATGGCAACCTGAGGGAAGCAATGTCTGTAAAAGTTCACTACTCAGTAGAATGAAGTACTACTGTGCACCTTCTGCACAAGTGACATACACCTCCTGGGCATAGGTGCTGCAGACAGGCAGTGGGAGGCCAGATTTGGCAGGGACTGGTGCAGGATGTGAATGCTGTGGGTGACCATAATAGGTCTCTGCAACGTGTCCAATGAAGGTTTACTGATATGATGCTCCATGCAAGGAAAAATGCATAGGTTGTTGTGACAAACAGATCCATCACAGGGGATGGATCCTTACCAGCGAAGCGGCTCTCTGAGGTTGAGGAGTATTTTTGTCACTGGATATGGGAAGCAGTCCCTCTTGCCATGAGGTAGCTTGGATGTGGAACATGGGCTGGCATCAATCACCCATGCACCAATCTAAGAATTGTCAGTTTAGCAATAACCATTACAGTACAGTATAGTTCTACACTGCATTTGAAGGGAAGAAAGAGCAAGACCCAACTGTGTATGTGTCTTTCCAGACACCTCTGGTCTGTAACTGCAAGGAACCAGCAAGTCAAGACTGATGATACCACCTCCACTAAGAGACTGTTCACTAGCAGGGTACCTCAGGGCTCCATGCTGGAACAGCTTCTATTTGGCATCTGCTTCTCAGAGGTAAAGGCTAATATCAAGGGCCTTTGGCTGACTAAGTTCACAGATGACTGCAAAACAGGAGCTTACGTAATGGTCTAACACAGACAAATGACCAGTGCCAAAGTCATGGACTAAAACTAAATGCCAAAAAATGCATTATAGTGCCTTTTGGGAAAACTTCCACCTAGGCTAACTACTCCACTGATAAGACACACCTAGGAGTTGATCTGATAGTCAGGGTTTTGTGAACCTATGTAGACAATAATCCGGCCTTTGAGCAAAATGTGGCCAAGGTAATAGGAAAATCATTCTATGTTGCCCAATTTTTAAGTAGGCATATGGCATCCAGATCCAAGAAAGTCACGTTACCTCTTTATTTGGCCCTTATCATACCCATCATTGAGTATAATGCCCCCTTTGGCATGTAACTGACCAGACATATGCAACAGTTGGAATACCCACAACAATTTCTTACCAGGAGAATCCAGGGTATAAACACATTGTCCTGTATGGGTTGCCTTAAAGCCCTGTCTTCATACTCTGTCTCCTACAGGTTACTGAGAGGCGATTTATGTCTGGCATTCAAGGTATCATCAGATCCAGCTCTGATGAACCTTTTGCACATCTGCAAAACAAACAGTATCAGAACCACTAGATACATGAATTTAAATTTTGCTTGCAATATAAATAAGACAAGTTGGCAAGACAGATATGTGTCTGGGATGGTCCCCATGCTCTGCAACAGGCTTCCCATCCATGTGAATCAGGGTTCATCCCTAACCCAATTTAAACATAACCTTGACCAATGGATGGGAAATCCCCAGGTCTGGCTCCCATGTCATTAATAGACAGTGGTGGACAGTAATGCACAGAGTAATATACCCTCCTCCACATAACCTCTAGAAAGTCCCTAGAAAACATACCCCCTCCTAATAAACACCCATGATACATAGGGACATAACTGGGTTGGACTGCATGGCTAGGCTTATAAAGTCCTTGATGGTCATTAGCCTAGTATATATCAATGAACGTATGAACTTGCATGATAAGGTATGTATGTTAAAGTATGCTATAGTTGCATTTTAATATGTACTTCTATGTATGCCAAAGTTTTTTGGGGGGGCTCCATATGTGTGTGTGGGAAGACAGTGTTGTCCTGTTCCTGTGTGTTTCTGCTTTCATACATTTTACTTCTAATGGGTCCAGAATAACAGGACACCATAGGACTGATGCCAGCAAGTTATCTCTGGCTGGTGGCTGATAATGATGGCATTATATAAGTGGCATAGTCCAATAACAGAGTGTTACTGTCCACAACATTACAACGGGAGATCACCCACATCCACAATTACAAGATCCCCTGCAGAGTTAAAGGCTAAGCACACAGCCACACCAAGTCATTGCAGACTTCTTATACATGAGAGTCCCTTCCCAGACTCCATCTGTGCACACAACATGCAAAATGTGCATCTCCTCTGAGGTAAAGATTCCCACCACAGAGGATAGATATTGGGAAAGGATTAAGCTAGCATGATTCCAGAATCATCCCTAATATGACTACAACACATGGCATTAACTAACAGATGTACAGGTCAGTGATCCAGGCACAATCAGCTGATACCTAGAGCACTGTGCATAGGTTCATAGGTTCATAGGTTTATATTAGGCTATCTGGTTTGTTGTGCCTCTGTCTAGCAGTGACACAGAGATGATTCCATCCACCGGTCAAGATTACTCTTGAACAGAGCCAGCGAGGTGCTCTGCCTCACATGGACCCACAACATAGGGAGTCTCTGGGTGACAAATCTATCCCTCCAACATGTCCTATTAATATCCGTGCTAAGGTTTAAGTCGCTTGCTCTAGTGGATCTGGTAGATTTGGATTTTTTGAGGTGGAGCATGTCCATTAATTCCGGGTTGGACATGGCCTTGTATGTCAGGCACAGGTCACCTCTGAGCAACTGAATAGAGCTGGAGTTTCTTCAGTCTGGCAGCATATGACTGATTTTGGAGTCCCTTTATCCTTTTGGTGAGGAACTTTTGGGGTCTCTCCAATTGCTGCAGGTGTCAGGTGAGATACATCCCAAATGGGACATTGTACTCTATCATTGGTCTGATAAGTGAAGAGTACAGGGGAACAATGACCTCACTTGATCTGGATGTGAATCCCTTCATGATCAGGTGGGCAATGTAGAAGGTTTTCTAACCACTTTAGCAATGTGAGTGTCAAAAGAAAGGCCACTGTCAACCTGGGTCCCCAGGTCCCTGATAACCTCTTCTGTGCTTAGTGGATTGCCACCTATATGGTAGCTTGGGGTTACCTTGTTTTTCCCAAAGGGTATGACTATACATTTTTTGGCATTTAACTTCAGGCCATAGCTCTGGCACCAGCTATCAGTTTCCGTGAGAACCCTCTGAAGGATATCTGTGTCCGATGTACTTTCCACTATGGCTCCCAGTTTGCAGTCATCTGCAAACTTTGTCAGCCATAGTCCTCCTATGTTAGCCTGTACTTCTGAGAAGTAGAGGGGACACCACTTGTCTGACATGGCGCCAGCTACTCTAACCCTGTGGGTTCTGTCCTTTAGCCAGTTTGCAACCCATCTTGTGACGTATGGGTTTACATTTAAGCTGGTAAGTTTCTCTATAATACCCGTGGGGTATTGTGTCAGGTCAAGGTAGGCTGTATGGACTGCTCATCAATGGCCTTGGTGACTGTTTCAAGAAGTTGACCAAGTTCAAAAGGCATGATAATTGGGTCGGGTCCAATGTCTGCAAGTCCCCTATGTCTTTGTTTATGAGCTCCATTATGATCCTCTCCATAGCTTTGCAGACCAGGCTTGTTATTACCAGGGCCTGTAGAGGCACCGCCTTTGTGGAGTGGGACCACAGTTGCCGTCCTGTGGTAAGGCTAAGATTAAACAGCTGCCTTTTTAGTTCCTCATTGAGTGCACACAGCCAGGGACACCATCCAGTCCCATTGATGCTGTGTTTTTAGCTTTAGAGAGAGCAGGTTTCACCTGTCTGGGAGGCTGCAGATAGTTATCTCTCTTTTTGGGGGGGGGGGGAGGGGGGGGAAATTTGCACTGGACCTGTCTGCCAGTATGTTGGCAATGTCTGTGGGTTCAGTGATTTTTGTATCATTTTGGACTAATTCTGAGCATATTTGGGAGTTTCCACCCAGGTTCCTAACATAGCTGAAGAAGGCCTTATAATTGTCTTTTGAATCTATGGCAATTTTTCTCTCAAAGTTGGCCTTGGATGATTTTATGAATGTTTTTACTAATAATGATCAAAGGTGTCTTCTCTTTTATGGATTTTGCTCTATCATGTAACAGCTTTCTCCTCTTATTGTAAAGTTTGTTTATGGCTGGGGTCCACCAGACTGGACGTTTGCCATTGGTGGAAAGAGTCTTGGTTTTATTAGGGATTACCTGATCCATGCAGTCCTGGAGGTGTTCATAGAAGGCATTTGTAAGGGCTTCCGCAGCTTGGGTTGTGGTTTCCACTGGCTTGAGGGCTTTGAAGGATACCACACCAGTCTTGAGTAGTGTGAAGTTTGCTTTAGAGAAGTTCTTCACTGTGGTCTTTTTTGTTTGGGGTGGATGTGGATATCCAGTGAGATTAGTTTATGATCTGATTTTGTCCGCATGTTTGTGATGATGAGATCTAGTATATTTTCTCCTCTTGTGGGAACGGTGACTAGTTGTTCCATGGCATTTGAATTTATGAACTCCAGGAACCTTTGGGCTAGAAAGTTTGGGCTTGAGTAATGTTCCCAGTCTATATTCAGGTAGTTGAAGTCACCCAATATAATGGTGTTTGGAGATACATTTATACCCTCCAGTGTCTTCCTGGATGGTTTCAACCTGGAGGTGTGGGTATCCTTGATGAATATGGATAACCAGGTTTCAGTCACAGCACAGACATCGATGTTCTCCATACTGAGAAGGGCCTCGAGTGCATGCATTTTGAGATTTAGACTTCTGGCATTGAGCAGCATTACCCTTAGTTTCTTCCCATTTTTGTATTCTAGGGTGGTAGGTTTAGAATTTGAGCAGGTAGTTGGTTTTCACTACTTTCGTTATAGAATTTGGGCTAACTTTTTTAGGTAAGGTTCAAAGGACAAAACCACCACCATAACAGATACAAGCATGCAAAATCTGAAGGTAATGCTACTCAATGCTAGAAGTCTAAACCTCAAAATGCACTCTCGCGAGGCACTCCTAAAAATGGAGAACAGCGATATCTGTGTAGTAACTGAGACTTGATTCAAGACTCCAGAGAGCACCCCTGCAATACCAGGCTACAACTCTTACTACACTTTTCAGCCACCAAACCAAGACTGAAACAATAAAGGTGGAGGAGTGTCCATATTTACCAAGGATATTCACACCTCCAGGCTAGTTGCCCAACACAATGCATCTGAAATTCTCCAGGTGCAACTAACACTAGGCAAGACTGCAATCCAAATTGTAGCTTGCTACAGATACCCCACTATGCCCCAAGATTCTCACTACACCTTTCTAAACATACTGGAAAATATTAAGATACAACAAAACACCCTAATACTGGGTGATTTCAACTACCTGCCATTAACTGGGAAAACTACTTGGGTACCAACACCTTTTCCCAATGGTTCTTGGAATTCATAAATTCCAGTGCCCTGGATCAACTAATCCATTGTCCCACCAAGGGCTCCAATATCCTAGACCTGGTCATTACCAACATGGGAGATAGATGCTCCACACCAGTAGTCACCCCCTCATTGGTCAGGTCTGACCATAAGCAAATCACCCTTGACATCCACATCCCATCCCCACCACCCAGTAAAGAAACCTCCGTAAAAAACTTCTCCAAAGCTAACTTCATGCTACTTAAGTCAGAAGTGACAAACTTCATGGCACCCATGCAGATGGGAGCTGAAAGTTCGACTGCTGAATCCTGCACTAAGGCACTGTACAAGCACATCCACTCGTGCATGAATCGTGCCATCTCAATTAGAACCAAACCTCAAAAAAAAGAAGCCAATCTGGTGGTCCCCTGCCATAAACAAACTATACAACAGAAGGAAGAAACTACTGCAGAAAAGAGGAAAATCCCAGGATGCAAAAAACTCCCTTACCACCCTCATTAAGAAGCTGAGATCCCTCATAAAATCTCTCAAAGCTAGTTACGAAAATAAAATTGCCAAAGATTCCAAAGACAACCACTAAGCATTCTATAGTTATGTCAAGAATCTAAATGGCAATGCTCAGATCTGCTCTGAGCTACAACAGAATGGCATTAAATATACTGATCCCAAGGATATTGCCAATATCCTGGCAGATCGATTTAGTGCCAACTTCACCCCCTCTCACCCCCTAAAGGGCCCATCTCAATACCAAAAGATTGCCAAATTCCGGTAATCACAGCCACACAGGTAGAAGCCACACTCTGCAAAGCTAAGAATACAGCATCCATGGGACCAGATGACATCCCGGGCTGTGTACTACATGAACTACAAAATGAACTGGCACCTCACCTAAGTGTCATGTTTAATCATAGCCTCACCTCAGGCTTCGTGCCCACTGAGTGGCCTACAGCTACAGTTATCCCACTCCACAAGAGAGGGATCCACTTTGGATCCCAGGAACTACTGTCCCATCAGTTTGATGAGCCTGATCTGCAAGGGCATGGAATGCTTTATCATGGAACTTATAAACAAAGACATTGGCAACCTTCAAACACTGGACCCCACCCAGTTTGGGTTCATGAAGGGCCGATCTTGTCTCCTGAACCTGATTGACTTCTTCAAATCAGTCTCCAGAGCTGTAGACAAGGGTAAGACAGTCCACACAGCCTATCTGGACCTTGCCAAGGCCTCCAACACCATCCCCCACTCGGGAATCATAGATATACTTACTAAGCTGGGCATAAATCCCTATGTTACTCGATGGGTTGCCAACTGGCTTACTGACAGAACCCAGACTGTAAAAGTAGCCAATTCCAAATCCAGCTCCAGACAAGTGACAAGTGGAGGACTTCAGGGTTCAGACCTGGGACCACTCTTGTTTGGCATCTACTTCTCTGAAGTACAGGCTAACACTAAGGGACTCTGGCTAACAAAGTTCACAGATGACTGCAAACTGGGAGCCATTATTGAATCCCCAAATGATGTGGATATTCTATAAAAAGGCTTTACAGAAACAGATGCTTGGTGCCAGAGCCATGGGCTCAAGCTTAATGCCAAGAAATGTATAGTTATCCCCTTTGGGAAAAGCCATGTACCCATGAATTACCACATAGGTGTCAGTACACTAAACACCGAAAGTGTGATGAGAGACTTAGGGACACAGGTGGACAGTGGTCTCACCTTCGATAACCACATCACCACAACAGTCAGGAAATCCTTCTATGTGGCACACCTCAGCACTAAGGACTTTTCATCCAGAAAAAAGGAGGTCATTGTCCCACAGTACTCATCCCTCATTAGACCCATTATAGAGTACAATGCCCGTTTGGTATGTACCTCACAAGACATCTATCTGCAACAGCTGGAAAGGCTGCAGAAATACCTCACTAAAAGAATCACAGGCTTAAAGCAGATGCCCTATGCTGACCGTCTAAAAAACCCAGCTATACTCTGTGGTATATCGTCTACTCAGAGACGATCTCTGCTTAACATACAAGGCCATGTCGCACCCTGAGCTGTTGGATATGCTCCACTTAAAGAAATCCCAATCTCTCAGAGTCACAAGCTCCAGGGATCTAAACCTTGTCATCACAATGAACAAAACATGCTGGAGGGATAGGTTCCTGACCCAGAGACTCCCCATACTCTGGAATAGACTGCCCATACATGTCAAGCAGAGCGCCTCCTTGGCCCTCTTCAAAAGGAACCTTGATGATTGGATGGGAGATAGGAAATTTACCCTGGGGATCATGTTAGTCATCCTGCTAGACAGGGGTCCAGGGAAGTAAGTATTGTGGGAAGAAATATCCAGGGAATTGTTGGCGAGGCTTGTATAGTCCCTAGGGCCGATAGCCTAGCACCAACCTATGAACCTATGGGATGATATGCAACAAAAATACAGTTCCATGGAGTACAGGGAAAGGAAGCTGACAAGTAACTCAGGTTGCTGGTGAAAAATGTTGCATCCACAGGTACCTCCATGAGACACATTAAAATCACCATTTGGTCTGCCTCAAAAGGCTTTGATTTCTGTGCTGTGGAAATGACAAGATGCTGCAGAGGGGAAATCCCCATGCACCTCCTAGTGTGTGGGTGGCAAGCTCTGCATACCCCCTCAAACCTATATATATCAATTCTAAGATCACTGTAACTCAGAGAAAAGAGAATATCATGAGAAATGCCCATCCTGGACTTGGTATAAGTAAATAATTTTTTTTTTTGGCCATTGAATCTCCTTGTTTTTAGCAGTCACTCTAGCGGGTCCCAACATTTCAAATGGTTACCACAAATAAGTCTCTTTATGAGAGGTATAACTATTTAATAGATATTGAGGCCTCATTCTCCAAAATAAGAAAAAAAAAACAAAGACTGTGAGCATCACACTAACACACCACAGACTAAGCACCCAGCCCCGGGACATAATATAATGTTATATGCTGACCCTGCAAACAAATCATTATCTAAGTCTGATAGTCCTGTAAAAATTATGTCTCAGCAAAAGTCAGAATCAAATATCACACCACATAATATCTCATTTTTAACAAAGAGTCAGTATGACTCAAAGAGTTGAAGTTCCAGTGCATCATATCTCTCCACAAACAAAAATGTTTTAGCAATGGATGATTTAATAAACACCCTGATTCCCCACTCAATAGAATAAATATAGACAGGGTGACAGTGAGTTGTTTTTCAGGTGTCAGGATCTCAGATGTCTCAAGGGCCCTTAGGACCCCTGCATCAGACAACTATAACTATGACATGGTAGTTGTGCATGTGGGAGTGAATGATTTGGGGCAAAAACATCTGAGGGAGATGACATGTTTGTACTCTCTGTGCCCATCATAAAGGCAGCCAAGACCTGATACAGAGAAGAAGCTTTCTTTCCCCTTAAATAATGCTTAGGTACATAAAAGATGATTGGTTTCAACATGTGGACAAAACTGGTATGATTCTAGTGGGATCCAGTATGTATCTGCATGTAACAAGATTCTCAATAGTCCAACTTGGTTAGAAAAAATGGTCTGTATCTCTTGTTTAAAGGTTATCTATACTGACTAAAGCCTTTGCTATCCTCAGAGTGTCTTTTAGACAAAGTTCAATTAATGAACATTCCAATATAGAAAATGCATCAATATCAAAACAGGATCAAATTAAGGTGACTCTGGTCAGTGCCAGAAGTCTAATCATCAAGCTGCCTGACCTTCAACATTCCTACATTTGGAAGGTATCCATATATGTGTAATCAATGAAACTCAGTTTAAATGTTCAGAAAGCACTCTCTACATATCTGTATTTAGTGCCGACTATGCCTTCAGACACAGTATTAACTCTGATACTTTATCCATATTTGTCAGAGACCATATAACCTCTAGACTGATTCCCAGTGATCCACAAATTGAACTTCTCAAATATAAAATCACTCTAAACAAAATCACTTTATCACCTGCTACAGAACCCCTTCTATGACCACAGAAGTTCATGTCAGGTTCCAAACATTACAGACAAATAGACAAATGCACCGTAAAGAAGAGTGACAGCATTCTGGAAGACTTTAACTACCCATCAATTGAATGTAGTACCTACACCTCCAACATAGGATATGCTCAGACATTTTTAGATCTAATAAATAAAATTTCAGTAGACCAGATTCTTACAAGTTCTACTGGAAGACAAATTTTCTCACCTGGTACTTAAAATTGTTGCATCATTGTGCACAACTCCACTAGTAACTCTCTCTCTCTAGTTAAATCAAACCTTAATTTAGTAACCTTTTTCCTCAAACTATCTAAACACCCTAAAAACAACAGATCAGACTCCACAGATATCAAGCGCACAGGTCTCTTCAAAACTCTATGATGAAGTCAAAAAATTCAGTTACAACAACATCACTGTAGACATCAACTTATCAAAGGGATTCACCAAGAAGTTTTATACTCACAAAAATAAGTGTATAGAGTAAACCACACTTTATTGATAAATAAATGATGTAAGATACAGTAATACAAACAGAATTCAAGAAAATGTAAGTACAGATAATACCATTCAAGAAAATATAAATTTACAGAAGTCATTTACAGAATAAAGTCTTCATATCCCCATCATATTAACCATGTTCTGACAGAAATACACATAACAGTAGGTAATCATCTATAAGAAGAGTGCAATTCCTTGCACCTCATCATCCACAAACAATATCGAGTAGAAAACAACACAAAATCAGCCCTCCTAATTTCTGGTGACCAAAAGCAGCCACAGTCCCCATAGAGACATTTGACTAATGTTAAGGGAAACAGAGCTGGCACATGAAACATCCTTTTGAATGGTGAACGGTGTCCAAAATCCCTTTAATCTGGAGCAAGTGAAAAAAATGTGGTCTGATGTTTCTACCTCCTCGCAACCCCTAAAACATAGCTTATCTTCAAAAGACCGAAATCTCAGGGACCCCTTCAAGGGAAGGTCATTAAGAGAACATCGCCATATGAAGTCGTGCCAATGGGGAACAAATTTAAGGAATAACCTACGTTGAGTCAAGCCATGAAGGCGATGTCCTAGGTAGGATGCAAAGGCATTAATAGCATAATGCTTTGACAACAATTCGGAGTACCAGAGCTTGAGACACACATCTGCAGGTAAGTCAAAGAAGCGGTAACGAAATATAATCAGCTGTATGTAATAATATTCTGTGTCTTTTGAAATGTGGGTGTGCTTCCCAAAGAGCCGGGTAAGAGGCAGTCAAAAGTTGTGCAATTAAAATGTCTGGCCCGGAAAGCAGGTGTGCAAAAATACTATACAAAATGTGTAAAAACAAAAGGGGATGTTTTAAAGAACAACCTCCAAAAAAAGGAGAAGAATACACCACCCCACTCTTGATAGGATTTAGCCAACATTTCCAGAAAAAATGGAAATAGACAGTCAAAAGTCAAGTGGCCCACTGCAGCGGAAAAAATAAACAGAAAAGTCATAGTCCAGATGAGCAAGGAATATACCAATCAATAAATTTATTTATTTAATATTTGTTAAGCAGGAAAGTCCGACTTGAAACAAAGCCAATTTTCAGCGGAGGCCCAGGGAGAAAAGCTCCAGATGCATGTCTTGTAACGTGGGAGGAAACCGGAGCACCCAGAAGAAACCCATACAAACGCAGGGAGGACATGCAGACTCCACACAGAAGGCCCCCCAGCCAAGAATCGAACTGGAGAACCTCTTGCTGTGAGGCGACGACGCTACTGCTGCACCACTGCACCATCCTACATTTTCTTTTTATAAGAAAGATGGAAAGAATCCCAAAAGGGCAGCAACGAGCATGCATTATCCAGAATTTTATGGCATCCCTGTGAAGCATAATCGTCACTGCCAAATGGAACACCCAAAATTTGCAATCCGTCAGTCTTAAAAGTAATACCACCAGTCATAGAGGCATGGGAAAACAAGAAGAAAAGGCTACTATTTTCTACCAGTTTAATGTCCAGCCTACTTCCTGCAGGATGGGAAGCAAAATGCCAAAAAACTGCTGTTGTAAAACAACCACGTCCTCAGAGAAATAGGTAAGGTTATCTGCTTAAGAAAGTAAGCGGGGCACAAGTACACCACAACAGTCAAAGGAACGGGGAAGGAGACCTACCTGTGCATGAAACCTAAATAACACCGCTAATTATAAGGGATAAAATAAAACTACTCATGGGACACCCTTGACAAATCCCGTTTTTCATACATACTGTCCGCCCTTTCCATCTATTCACCACAGGGATCACTACAGAGTACCTCAAAACTGTTGACATCCATCCGCGAAAAACCTGTCCAAATCCATAAGCCTCCAAGACGCTCAACAACACTGGGTGTGAAATATCAAATGCTTTTGCTATGTCACATGACACTATCAAGCCAGTCTTGGGGAAGGCGACATGCTGTGAAACCACCTTAAGTAACTGGAGGAGTTCCCACATTGGCCGACCTGGTACACCATATACTCCTGGCTCTAACATAAATTGCAGTTTGGTCCTCAAGCATAGCTAGAAAATTTTCATAAAGATCTTATAGTCAGTATTGCATAACACAGTAAGTAGCCAGTTATGGATAGAGAACCAATCGCCTTTCTTCCAAAGGAAGTGTAAGGCGATGCCTAAAAAGGATGCATCCTGAAAGCCATATGATTGCCAGTAATTAAAGTGTAATAAAACCTCTAGCTGGGCATTCGGTAAGGAGGAGAAAAAAATTTAAGGTATACCATCTTCCCCTGGAATGGAATGCTTCCGGGCCAAAACTTGTATAGCCTCCTGTAATTCGGACATTGTGATAGGGGAATCAAAAAGGGCAGTAAGATCCTGGGGTATAGATGGAATGGGCCAGGACCCTGCCGTGGCAGGTTTTCCTCCATATAAATCTACCAAAAAGGCATGGATCACTCTCAAAATACCAGACTTAGTGTTTAGGAGTTTTCCCTCTGTGTCTCGAAGACACCGAATAGTGGAATCTTTATTTACCTTTCATCTTCCCAAGTAGGGCAGAAACTCTTCCCCCCTCCCTTTTAAAGTGTGGGCTAAATTGCAGAGTTTCATAACCACCCTTTTATGTTTCAAATCAAAAAACTGTCTTAATGCATTGAGATCTCGGGCCAAGTCCTTCCTTGCGTAATAGGTATAGGTATTATACGCCTTATGTGTGGCCTCCTTCAATCGAGAATGGAAAATCCTCAAGTATTCTTTGTATCTGGAGACTAATTTAGACTTAAAGTCCAGCCACCACAGCAAAATGTTGGGATGCAAGAATAAGAGGGTTAAATGATCTGACCACAACTCGGCGGCTACTTTTCCCCATTCAGGGCTGTTTAAATGCAGTGGAGACAACTGAAAAAAAACTTTCCCTTTATAGCACTGGCACTCACCCCAAACATGTATGTTAGGGCAGTATGGTCTGAGAATGGCACTATTACTGAGGAGAAATCTCCACAGGCTAAAGATGGTGAATGCCAGCAGAAGTCAATAACTGAAATTACAGTCCCTTTATGATATGTAAAGTGCTGGGACGGAGCTAAAATTAAATCAGCCACTAGCATGATGTGAAAACATTCCTTAATGTCCATGTAATGGCTTTGTTTTGCTTCTAGCAGATGTGCATTAAAATCACCACAAATCAAAATTGAAAAATCCACTAATGTGTAAGGAACCAAAAAACCAAAAAGTTTAACCCTGTCAGATAAAATTGTAAATGCATAGACAAAAATCAAATAAAAGAATTGTCCATAGATTGAAACATCTACCATCAATGCTCTGCCTGGAATTAAGTGTAAAATATCATGCACATGTATAAAAGATTTGCAAAAAATCACAACCAGTCCTGAATGGCGATCTATGCCTTGTGACCATATACATTCCTCACCTAACAAAGTGTCCCACTGCTGAATGGCATCAGCAGACAATAGCCCAATGTCTATAAGACAAACAGTATCAGCAGCTAAGGTTAAAATCCAGTCCAAAACTACGAAACACTTCTGACAGGAATGGATGGAGCTGACATTGCAAAAGGTCACTGAGAGTTCAGCCATTACCCTGGGATTGTTTTTCGAGAACCTTTAACCTTCTGGCCAATTTCTTCTTCTTCTTGCTTCGACCTGAAATCCAGGAGTCCACATTGTCCCCAACAGAAGGCAAAAGCGATTCAACCATAGAGGAGCCAAAAGAGACAGTCCCATCCTGGTCCATATCCTCATGGCCTGACAGGAGAATAGGTTCATCTTGTTCTGGGAAAGGTGAGGCCACAGAATGCAATGGAGACTACTGGTCAGGATCCAATTCCACAGGAGTGGCCAAAAGCTCAGGACCCACTGAATGGAGATTGGGAGTATCTGAAACATTGTGCAAATCCTCCTCCACATCCACTGAAGAAATGCCCAAAGTAGTTACCACTGGAACAGTCAGAGGATGAGCTGGAATGGAAGGCACTGCAAGAAGTGTGGACATCTGGAACAGTTAGTGTTGGAGCCATTGAGTAATCAGGACCTTTGTCTTCTTTGGTGTTAGTAGAAGGTGCAGTTGTTGGATGGGGAGGTGTGTTGAATGTATCTGGCATAGTAGTGGCTGCAGTGGCCGCTCTGGCAGACAAGAAGGCTTTGGAGCAATCAGACCAGTGATGCTTGGAATCACAGAAAGAACGATGCAATGTGCAAGCCCTAGTAAAATGTTCTAGAGAACTACAATTGGTACATTTCTTTGCCGGACAGACAGTCACAAGATGAGAAAAATCCCCACAGAAGTAGCAGAAATGTGGTTGTCCAGTGTATCTTAAAACCCCACACTGGCCTGCAACAAAACAAACCCCAGGAATGTGCTTTATTCCTGTAGATGACATGTCCATCAACACCCAAGCCTCCCATCCTCCATCCCAAATGCCTTAAATCTCTTTGGTGAAGGTCTTCCTCACTGAGTGCACCACAGCACAATGGTTGGATAAGTATGCCCTGATGTCCACCTCAGTGACATAGATGGTACAAAAATTAAGTCAAACCTTCCTCCTCAGTTGTTATCCATGTGGGAAATGTCGAAATCCACCCGGGGCAGGTTATGATGGGAGCTGAAAAAGGTGGTAAAAGCAGATGCAGCCTCTTGTGTCTTGAAGAAAACATCCACAGACATCACCTTACCCCAGTGAATGACAGCACTCAATGATCTTAATGGTACAACTGATGGTTGTAGAAGTCTTTCCCAGATTGTTGAGAGGCAGACCCTTCACAGAATTAATCTGGATGTATAGCTTGGAAATAACCCTTCTTGAGCCTGCAGCAGCTGCAGAAGCATAACTAAGCACCTCTGGGGATCCTGAAGTCACTCCCATGCCTGGATCTGAAGGTTCGGGAATTCACAGAAATATAGCCGCATTTGAAGCACTCTCGGAGGGCATAGATGATGCAGCAGTCCCAGGAGTCGGAAATATGGAAGTCTGGCCTTCTCACTCATTTCTATCCATTTTTGTGGCCACAGGAGATAAAGAGGATGGAGCAGAAGCATCAGGGATAGTAGAAGAACCTACCACAGAAGTTCCAGATAAATTTAAGGCAAAGGAAGCCAATGATCCTTCAGGAGGAGGATGTTCTGGCATAATGGTGCCCCAGTTAAGTATTTCAGCTGTCTGTGTGTCCCTGAGTATCTGAGAGTCAGTAATGGAGTCCAATTTGGGTTTCTGGTCCATTAAGTCTTCAGATTCCATTGATTTGGAAAGGTTTGGAGTCTTCAAAATGTCTGTAAAATCCAAATTAGCTGCCAATGCAGCAGGAGTTTTAACAGCAGCAGCCATCTGCATAGAGAAAGCTAAAAACAATGAACAGCCCCATCCTGTTCCAAGTATAATGGGAAATTTTAAATCAAAACACCCTAGTGGTCTGCCAGCATAAATAAAAGATACAATAAAAGAAAAAATCTCATTAGGGTCTACAGAAGATCTAAAGAACTTCATGCCAAGGAAATGGTAAGAATCTGACTAAAAATTTTAAAAAAATTAGATCTGTTTAAGAAGGCCCATTCATTAGGATAGGCATCTGAGGACAAGAACAATTACAAATCCTTCTTTAGCTATTTAGAAAATTAAATGTATGGAACTCATACTATGACAAAACTTACTTGGGCCCAGTGGAAAACAATGCTCAACAATGTACAGAACTCATACTAAATGACAAAACCTAATTGGATGTAGTGGACACTTCCAATATAATAGCAAATAAATTTTCTGCAAATATCACTCCTGACCATCCAAAATCCTACTATCTTCATATCTCTCAAGCCCCCATCATCACTAAAGAACATGTATTAAAAGTGCTGCTCAAGACAAAGAACACCCTCTTCACTCATCTTTTTGATAAAAAGTACTAAACATGCTCTGATGAATTTCTCCATAAGCTATTTAACATGAACCTGGCTACAAGCTCAGACCCAGAAGCCTGCCATAAAGCACTAATTATACCACTCCTTAAAGGTAGCTGTGACAAAATGAGGTACTGCCAGCACAGC